>NW_009706605.1:0-18718 GCF_000703405.1 Apaloderma vittatum | reverse complement strand
TCCTGCTGTTGTGTCTCTCTGAACCTATGGAGATTTTAAGTGTTTTCTCTTGCTACACCCTTAAGCAGAGCAGTTTTGATTAAATAGCTCCCAAGATAACTGCAATTATAATGCAGCAGACTTGTGAATAGTTTGTTCTCAAGAGCACATTGCTATTATAAAGAGTACATATCTGTATTTCCTAATGTCTATTTCTATGAGTTCTCTATCTGAGATGAGTATAACATTGATTGTCCCTGACATCACTGAATTATAAATAATAAACTGAGAGCTAAATTGTTCATTTGTCATGGAACAGATGTATGAATGTTTTAGTAATTTATGTTGTAGTTGTCTCTAGAACAAAGAATATGTTTGAAATTGTAATAAATTTAACTCTGCATGGGTATCTTTTGATTAGGTTTTTAGTAAAAATAGACTCAAACCAAAACCCTGATGTGAAAGTGCTGTAAGAAAAGAGTTAACATATTCTTGCTTAATTCATACACTAGAATCAGAAAAAAACAGAGGTATTAAATGCTACTGGTGAGAAGGCTAGTATGAATAATTAGTAACGTAATACAAGGAGAAATACACAACGTTCTGTTGCTTACATTTGGTAGGAGGAAAAAAAAGGAACAAAAACAACTAGGCTAAAAGATCAATATTTTAAATTTAAATATTCTGACAAAGACAAGAATGCAAAAGAAGATATAGTGATTGTTTTTATGAATTTGATGCTTAGTTTTGTGAATTCTATTTATTTGTCTATTTATTCTTAATCTGCCTTATTGCCTTTGAAATCTTCAGCATCTTTGACATACTTTTGTTGTGACTTCTTTCATGACTGCTTAAACTAAACTAGTGGCACAGTTCTCCTAGATGTGTAGTCTTTTAAAGTAGGTATCAAAAAATTATATTTCTCTGTTGTCTGTTCAGTTAATTTTAATAGAACAATAAAGAAAGAGCAAATCAAACATTAATCAGCAGATGTTGTGAAGTTAAAATGAGAAAAAATTGTTTCTAAAGAGATTTATAAAAAACAGAAAGCAATATATACAATTCTTAGACACTAACAAAACATCTTTAATATTTTTTTTTTTAGATTTCTAGCTAGCAGTCTGTAAACTCCTGACAGAACTTACAATTAAGACTAAAGCAACAGAAAGATGACTAAGAAGGAGACTCTTAAGTGCACTCAGGAGGAAACATACAACCAATAATCTAGTTATATAACAGAATAATATTTTATTCTTAGGTGGCAAGATAACAGTGAAGAAAAGGCAACATAAAATGCATTTTTATATCTAGATCCAGTGAATAAACAAGTGATTAGATTTGCCTGTTACTCTCTACGGGAAGTGTTATGTTCTGCATTGCCCAAGTTAGAGTTTGAATAATTCTCTGTAAACGGTATCATAGAATGGTTTGGAAGGAACTTTAAAGATCATGTACTTCCAACTCCCCCCACCATGGGCAAGAACACCTTTCGGTAGACCAGCATGGTCAAAGCTGTGTCCAACTTGGCCTTGGACATTTCAAGGGAGAGAGCTTCCACAGCTTCTCTGGGCAACCTGTTTCAGTGTCTTACCATCCTCACAGTGAAGAGGTTCTTCCAGATATCTAGCTTAAATATATTCTCTTTCAACTTCAAACCATTATCCCTCATCTTACCTCTATGTTCCTTCATAATGTTACTCCCTTTCTTTCCTGTAGGCCCTCTTTAAGTACTGAAAAGATGCTATAATCTCTCCCTGGAGCTTTCTCCACACTGAACAGCCCCAACTCTCTCAAAAGTGAGGTGCTCCAGTCCCCTGATTATCTTCGTGGTTCTCCTCTGGACCCGCTCGATCAGGTCCATATCTTTCTTGCACTAGGGTCTCCAGAGATGAATACAGTACTACAGGTGTGGTCTTATGAGATTGGAATACACCTGACTAGATAAATAAGGAAGAAGTATTGCTTTCTATTAATGCTCTGTCAATAATTATTTCTGCTGCAAAAACTGTACCAAAAAAAATGTTTAATCCAGAAAAAAAATAAAGATTGTTCTTTGTTCCAGGTTTCACATTTCAGTCTATGGTTTAGTGTTGAAACAACTGAAACATCTTGAGAACAATGAAATGAAGTCTTTTATGTTTTGTGAATGTACTTCTTTGAGATATACAACTAGAAATTTTGGAAATGGAAAACGTATCTGTGGACCAGTTCTGAAAGTAGTTTACTATTTTCTGTGGGTTTTGGCCCCAAAAACTGAAAACAAAGGAAGAACTAGGCAAAAAAGTATTCCCTCCCTCCCTCCGTCCTTTCCTCCCTTCCTTCTTTCCTTCCTTCCTTCCTGAAGAACAAGCAAAATGGGTAGCATGAATATCTGGTGTAAACTCAGACCACATAGGGAAAAGAAATTCTGATGGTTTTTTTCCCTGTAGTCTTCTTAAATTTGTGGTTGTATGTATCTGTGCCCCTTCTCATGTGTGGCAGCACACGTGGGCCCTTAAGATATTGCAGGGTCTGGCTCATGACTCCACAGGATGGCTGCACTTCACATTCTGCCTTCCACACATGGTGCTCCCCATTGCCACCCCAGCAGCTGCTGTGTATTACTTTCTATGCTTGATTGTTAATGCAAGTTGTCAAAAATCACATAGTTTTGCAGCATTATCTTCATATCTGTAACAAGTTAGAAGTTATCACTATGCTCACTGGGCTTTCTGTCGCTCCCATCTCCAGTCCCAAATTGATCAAAACAAGTGTGAGCACAGGAACAGTTACAGTTATTTATTGCTACTTTGCGTTCCAGCCCATGCTTCCGTAACCACGTCAGAGCTGGACAGATGGAGTCATGGTCTCTTTTGTGTCGGCAGTGCTTTTGGGTAGGTCTTACCTTGTGACAGATGAGGTCTGTTGATTCAAGTCAGAACTTTGTGAAATGTAGATAAGATGACAGAGATGTCATGGGGACTGTCACATAGAGAGAAATCATATTTATTTAATGTATGGTGAAAATATCCTTAAGCTTTTGAGGCAGTTTCCTTTATTCCAGTTTGAGATGGGTAATGCAAGATGGCAAGTTATACAAAATAGAGTGTGGTGAAACAGCTACAGTGAAAAATACATTTCAAAGAAGAATATGCTAATTACCAAAGGCAGTAGTTCTAAGTAGTTGAGAAAAACATGGCAAAAGCTAAACATAGAGACTTACTTCAAAAACAAGAAAAAAATATGAAAACATCAAAATAAAGGTATTGGGTTGATACCTGAAGTAACCAGGAGTAGTGTACTGGTTCATGAAATATAGGTCAGACAGCATCGTTTAATAGTTCTTGAACTTTTATAAATTGAAACCATTTCTTGATCAGTGTCTTAACTATCTGCATGTATTTTTTTCATATTAGTTGAACTATTTGAATGTTGAAATAATTATTGGCTGAGAGCCTAAGGCTTTTTCCCCCCCTCTGGAATTTCATGATGCACATGGATAGTTACTCTTTGCTTGGCTAACCCAACTTAGAAAGGCTCAAGAATAAATAAGTTTGCTTTTACTGTAATGTCCTTCATGAAATAAAATTTTTGAATATAGCTGAGTGTTCTTACTTTCATAACAACCTCTAAAATGTACAGTAGCACAGAAAGTGATGGACTGCTTCTTCTCCCCTGCAAGATTCACTGACTTATGCAATTAAAATATTCACACATAGTTTGTAATGTTCACGTGTTATTGAACTTTAATGTACCAGAACTCTTTGCTAACAGGAAGAGGAGTCAATGAAGGTTTTTGTTCTGTTACAAAGAAACTATTTCTTATCGGGGGGGGAAAAAAAAACGTGATTAAGAACCCTGATTTCTCTTTCATGTCAGGCCATACCAAACCAGATTTATTTCACTTTCACTGGTCCTTCACCACTTTCCCTCTAAACCTTTATCATTTTTCGTCTGACCTCCATACTATTCAAGTCTCTCTTGATTAAACAATAATACTGAAAAAAAAGCACTTATGGTAGATCTAAGTTAATGAACTGAGCCTTAAGAGGTAGTGCTTGAGTCGTTTGAGAAATATTTGCTGTTATAAAACAGGGGTATATCAAAGGTCAATGATTCCTTTGGATGAAAATCAGATGTAGCTAAAATAGTTATGATCTTACAGTAGCTCTTTTTAATATTTAATTTTTTTCTGCTTGCCTATTCTGACTATAGTACCTTTGGGAGTACAGAAAGGAGGAAATAGTTTACTTTATTCCCCTTCCTTTAGCTGTCTGACAGCTCCTTCAACACATCCCTCACCACAACAGCTGTTCATCAGCATTTTCAACTCCATTTCTGACTTTGGTGATTTTAGAAAGGGGTGCTGAAAAGGTTTTTAAACTCACTTTTTTCATTCATTTTTCTTAGTGTTCCACACATGCATGACAGTGCCATCCTCAGCTTCTGTTGCTGGAGAAATAACAATATCTAGCTATGCTGGCCACAAAGTTGACAGCTCAGAGACTGCTTGCTCCCTTTCTGACTTCCACTGAATGACCTTGAGTAATTTTCCTATCTTTCCTGTAATTTTGTTTTATTTAAAATTCATATTTTTAAGCCAGGGCAAACTCAATATATGTGTCTACATAGCTATCTGTCTGTCTATAGATAAATGCATGAATATAGGTATCTATACCTGTATCTGTGCACACATGGATATATACGCACACACATGCATATGTATACAAATACATAATAGTAATTATTAGAAATCTTTTCTAATCATTATGATTAGCCATTCTCTTCTCCTTTGCAGGCTCTCAGAGGGGCTGCCTGGCCCTGTTTGGCTATGGCAAATCAATACTCTGTTCCTCTGTAGTACTAATATCACGTTGCAGTTAATTACTCAAATAATTTCCCAATCTAAATACAGTGTACTGTTAACCATTGTAAAAAGAAAACAAATAAACAAGCAAGAAAGTTTAAATCAGTTCTGCACTGTGATAAATAACATATTTCTCTGTTGTCAGTTTAACAAGGTGAGCACTTATGAGTTGAGATTACCGATGAGATCAATAATGTAAGAGATTGGTCTTTTGTCGATATAATAGGCCAGAAGTTTTTTCTTTCAGCAGCAGGAAAAACAACAACAAAAAAAACCTGAAGAAGTTAAATTGCACTAACCTTTTCTAAAGTTGTTCCTTTTTAATACAAGGAAGAACTGTCATGACCTTTTGGGTTGTGTTCTAAGAATACAAAATAGATTGCCTAGATTGTTTCTTAGTATAGTCTGTCTACTGAAGAAAGATATTTTTCATTTTTCACGCAGTTTCTGTATAAGAGGATGAATTATTTAATTTTAATTGAATTTCTTCAAGATTAATATTTTTTTTGTTTATTTCATCTATAATGAAGGCTGTTTGCTACAAAATCCTGTTGAAAGTCTTGAAGGTGTACCACCAGAAAATATTTAAAAGGATGTACTCTGCAATTCTGTTTTATCTGTAACTCCCCCTAAAAAGTTGAATATTAAACTCTCATGGGATAAACATAGCATCATCAGATGTTATGAATTAACAGCGAGGAATTAATAGCTAAATAAGTAATTTTCAGGTATATGTCTGTAAGAATATCATCACATATTTATGAATAAAACCCCAAGATTTCCAGTACTGTGCTTATACCCTTAAATGCCAAGAATTAGAAAACTAAGGCAAAACAACTTTGCCTTTATACTATGGAAAGAGCTATGCTTCATTATCAGAGAGCACAGTCTGCTTACACAGAAAGACTACAAATGATGTAGCTGATATTCATGGTGTCCCTCCTGGCTGCTTGAGGAGTAATGTATTACAGTCTCTCAGGGGTGATGCTAGAGCTGAATAGTGTAAGACACTCTTGGTGTTAAGAATCAATTCAATAGTAACAAGAATTAAAAATGCTCATGCACAGAGCAATTGAGATTTTATGACTGGAAGAATTTAACGCTGTTTTAAAGTACCACATGTTCCATAATGTATAAGTAATGCCTATGAGTGATAGCCTTTTAAATGATGTACTACAAATGACAGACGTCTAGGATCCCACATTCTTTATTTAGAGGTTGAAAATCCTGCTTTACAGGACCTTAGAAAAATATTTTTCTCTTTCATGTGTCAATAAACATATACCTAGATTCCAAATAGTTCTGTAAACTTTTTCAAAAGTGACTAAAGAGAATAGGTTTACAGGTTTACATTTTCTCTTTTCTGCTGACACTTTTTCTTCCTTAAACAAATTACAGGTTTCATAGTTTCTTTCATATGTATCTATTGCGAAAAATATCTTGCTTTGTTTTCATTCAAGTTGCTACTTAATTACACATGTGGGAAAACACCTGCCATCTTTGCAATCACCTCATTGTCTGAATGACTTATTTCAAATCACCCCTATCTACTTTATCTCTCTGTAATATTTTTTCACTTAACCATTTTTAATCTTCTATCATGTATGGACGGTGCTCATAATGGGTGAGACTGTCAGCTAGGGTTAAATACTTGGTCTCATTTTTTCACTCAACCACAGAAGTTTTTTGTGATTTTCAGTATAACTCCTGAGGTAAGATTTGTCTCGGTTAACTTTACACTCCTAAATTCAATCAAGAGAGACAATGAAAAGAAAATCCAAGGGGCAATTTACAGTACAATAATTAAGCAAGGATGGTGAGGCACTGGAATGGGTTGCCCACAGAGGCTGCAGAAGCCCCCTCCCTGGAAGTGTTCAAGATAAGGTTGGATGGGGCAACCTGGTCTGGTGGATGGTGTCCCTGTCCATGGCAACGGGGCTGGAGCTAGATGATCTTTAAAGTCCTTTCCAACCCAAACCATTCAGTGAGTCTATGGGCTTTTTTATTAACTTTTTTTATTATTATTTTACTTTTGTTATGAAAAATTTGTCTGATGTTTGTGTAAATAAGTAATTCAAATACATCTGGGAAATATATATATGTAAGGATCATACTGATTGCCCAGTTTTATTCTTGAAATTTGTAGTGAAATATTTTTCATGGTTACATCAGTAATGTTGTAGGAACCACCAAACTTGACATATCCAAGATAAAGCAGAAAGACATACATATAAACTGAAGGTTGCTTTTACAGAACGTTTTTATAAAATCATGTGTTTTATAAAATCATAACTGAAACAGAGTGGTGGATTTTTATTTTTAGTTTACCTAGATGGATTTTACCTCACTTCTATAAAGTGTTTTAAAATTGCTTCAGTGTGTCGATAAGTTCTGATGAACTCCAGAAAGTTACTGAATTTTTCAGACACTTTTTTTTAGCTTTACCATACATAATATATACTTAACTAAATGGTATTACCTAATAGTATTTTATGGAATAAAATTTTATATTGCATCCAGTGCACTCACTCAGCACTCACTACATCCTGGACATTTTTAATTAATTTATTTTTTTAATAGAAACCCTCCCTACACTTTTAAGTTTAAAAAGGAGGTCTCAATGTATTTATATCTATAAAAATACACCATATTCATATTTATATTTATAAAACATCAGTCTCATGTCCTGATACCTGAAAGATGGTTCAAAACCTGAAAAAAAGAACAATCAAAAGACCAACCCACAACACAACATGATCATGTAAAACCATGATCATGTGTGTATTTCTACATTTAGGTGAAAGAACTGAAAATGAGGACGTACATAGCTCTATTTAGGCTTTTTACTGTGTTTGTCATAACTCATCCTGCTTCAAGATTTGTACCATGCCTTAAAAAGAGGACAACAAGCAAGTAACTGTGAGACACACAACAGGAATATATATAAAATTGTATTATATTATAAAATAATAATAAGTGTTTTTAATTGCATTTGGTTCAAGACCTGTTTTATTTCCTATATGAATGGAAGAATATTCAAGACTTTAAAATAACAAACTACATCAGATTTTTTAAGATGTAACAATTTTAATCATGTTTATGAATCTGGAATTTTAATGTCTGATAAAATTATTTTCTTGTTATTTCTTCAGTTTTGAAGGAAAATCCTTCCATTTTTAAGCTTCTGCTGTTCATCAAGTTCAATAACTGAGTGTAATTGCAAGCCCATCGCTTCTGCAGACATACCTAGAAACAGGTATTATTAAAACTATGTACCTAATGACCCAATAATAAACTACAAGAAAATGCAGAATGTGAGAGCATCTGCTTCACTTAGATTATCAGATCAAGGACCTTTCCAGTTCAAAGGCAATCAAAGTGTTAAATGAAACCGTCAGAGACACAAATCTGACAACAAATGGTTAGGAAGAAAACAAATGAGGACCAAAAATCTTGAAGCAGTCCACTAAGACAAGTCAGGCTTTACTTTGGAGAGCATCCACCTGAACTGTGTAGCTGGTAAGGAGGGGAACACAAATATTAAGTATGATTGAGGGGAATGATAAGGAATATTTAGGTAAGGGCTGAAGTGAGAGAAGGAGGAGGAATCATGGACTAATAACCCTTTATTAGGAGACTAATGAGAGAACGCATAATAGGGGCCAGTCATGTGTATGCAACAGCTGGTCAGTTTATCTGGCCAAGCCCTGTGCCTAATAATCACTGTCTTTCCTGTCTTCTCACTAAATCTTTTCTTAATTATCTCTCTGTGTAATATCACCCATTTTCCCATGTGTGAGTGTTCAGACAGCAATTGGAGTGACTGTTAATAAACAATCCATGAATTCAGAGCTGGAACTGGGGTGATACCAGACACAACAGAGTCTCTGAGCCCATGATGCCAGCAACCAGAGTGGGACAGTAGGTCAGAGGGCTGGTGTGATTGGGTGTCAGCAGCTGAGGGGAGAGAAAGGTGCATTTTCCTCAAACCTGAGGGGGAGGGGGGGGCTTTGAAATAGGTATATGTTTGCTAGTGAACATCAACCTGGACCAGCCAGTGAGCAGGACACCTATGGAGTAAGAGGACTCAGGATCAAGGCAGAGTTATTAAGCGGAGGGGCTGGACTGGTATTTGAGGAATCTACAAGGATGTATATGCTTATGAACCCAGCAAGTAGGTGAGCATGTGTGTGTATTTGCAGTAGTGAACTTTAGTCCTGATCAGCTGCAGAGGAAGAAGAGTACTTGGCTGTTTGTATTTTGTTTCAGGGATATGGCCACCTGTACTTACGTATCATGTGAATCCTCTTGGTGCCATATTTGGGGACTGTTAAATGCAATGCCATGTCTATGGCTGTCCTTGTAGCCAGCTGCATCAGTGTCCCCTGTGTGTGCAGGAGTGTGTCTCTGGGATGCACACTCAGCGTCACTGCCGGCCGAGTCTCCATACAGGAAAGCAGCAACTGCATCCATTTTCCTGGGAGAGAGAGAGTCCTGGGTCTCCAGGGCACTTGGCTGAGCTGCAGCAGCCTGTGCCCCAGAACCTGCCAGAGTCAGAGGCCTTGTAGCAACCCTTGGCAGAAACGTGTCTCAGGCTCACAGGTCTAAGTTATTCCTGTGCAGTAGAGACACTATCGTTTGATTTCATGATCAATATTCTAAGCAAATATTCACCTGTTCTCTTAGTTGCTGAAATTAAAAGCCATTCATAAAAATCATTTATATAAAACTTTTTAAATTAAGTCATTTGCATTCCCTTATGACACTGTCTTCACACTTGATAGAAGACAGAAGCTGAATAAGCATAACCTTTTTTAATAATTTCAATATGTTCTGCTAAGTATTGCTGATGATTAAATTATACTAAGTCTGACACATGTTGTGAAGGCATATTGTAAAAGTGAGTGTTGCACTGGAATAAATTATTGAGATATATGTCATTTTGCATTCAGGAAACATGATGGAAGTATTTCTAGGTATCATGTTAATCCAGGTCAAGGAAGGACAATGAAGGTCAAGGAGACAGAGCCTTGAAAACTCTTTAAGATATGAATTATTACAGTTGGGTCAATAGGATTTGCAAAGTGAGCAGTGATAGTTACTAGAGCATCTCCTGAACAAGAGGCAATCATTATAAGATCTTTGTGGAAAGAAGGCTAAATTATTCGTCACAGGTATAAATCATTGTAATATTCTTGACAATCCTTATTATAATTACCACATTGCACTTACTTGCTGCTTTCTCTATAAAGCATCAAAAAAAAGATATACTGTGGTAGTTCTGGAATGAAGCATTAATGTCATTCTCCCTCAGAACAGAAAGTAGAAAAGGAGTATTCCAAAGAACCATGGAAAAAGCACAACAGGGTACTTATATTTCCATAACCAAAATAGATTAATATTATCTCTTCCTCCGATAGACATTTCTGCATATTTCAAGCCAAGATTGTGGATTACTTACTATTTTAATACAATGCTATTTTTAAACAATATAAATAAAGCTTTAAAGCATAAACTGACTTAATTTTTTGGCTATCAACTTTGCTGAAACTTCTAGCACAGCTAACATGAGTTTATATTTATTTCCATACATCCCAAAGCTTTAATTTAAAGACATGAGGAACAAACCATGTCATGTTTTAGGAAATGTACTACTAGGTTCATTTACAATAAATGAAAGGGTGATGAATTTTGAAGAAAAAAATTAATATTCTAAGAGTGTAAGAAAGTTCTTAAAATATAGATTTGATTTTTTTTGTTTTTATGAGTTTTGACAGGTGATATAAAATAAAATAGGAACAAAATATGTAACAGTGAAGACAAAGACAACAATTTACCTGGTATTTCATAATAAGAAAGCCTTTTAAGGAAATATCAAATACTTATAATTGTTTACACACTCTTTTCTTTAGAAATTTTAGTATTAAAACCATCAGATTTTTAAAGGTAAAATTTGGCATAATTCTATAGAAATAAAAAAAAAGTAATTTGTATTTTCAGCTGAGTTATTCTGTTGCTGAAATGAGAAAAAAGTGTTATTTAGAAATGAGAAAGATATCATTTTTCTCCTAAAACTTTCTTAAGCTGAATCATTGAGAATATTTGTAATAAGGTAAAAAAATTGTTGCTGGGGATATTGGGATTGAAATTGGATATTGAAAATGTACCATGTTGAGATCCATATTTTGGCTTATTTTAAGCAACTTTTAAAAGTATTGTATCGGAAATTTGTATGTAGATATCAGATAATAGTGCAATTACAGCAATTTAAAATGTATATATCAGAGAACACTGTGCATACTAGAGAAATAAAAGTGAATTTTCTGAAATCATAATGAAATTATTTTTTCTTATGTGATAATTTTTGCAGCTATCCTAAAAAAACAATGTCTTTTTATTTGGACAGGTGGTGCTACACAATTGCCACATTTCCATTTTTTGTTAATAGATATTTTAATTCCTAATTTCTCTGCAAACTCAATGTTTTCCTGTTTGCTAAAATATAACTTACTGAATGAACTTTGACACCACATTCTACTTGATAATAATAAACTCTCCCAGGGTTAAAAAGGTGGGCATTTTTCGTTGGTTGGTTGGTTTTTCCTTTTGTAAGAATCAATCTTACAACAGTTTTAGAATCTTCAATATGAAATATTAAGAACTTCTTATAAGGGAAATAGAACAAAAGGAACATTTAATCTTACATTATGTTTTTTGGAGGTGTTGTTTTGGGTTTTTTTGTCTGAAAACTTTACCTCCATACCCATGATCCACAGCTTATACCTGCTGACTAAGTAATGCTAGTTATGCACTAAAGCTTATCTCAGAGCTGTAATGCCTTATGGCTGTATTAGACCTAAAGTATTAATTTTGGCAGGATGATTTTTTAGAGGACATGAAAATAGTTAAAAAGAACCTAACATTAGTGCTTCATCTGCCCTGAATCTTCAGATCTGTCATTAATGCGACGGTCCAGAGATAAAAAAAAATCATTCCCAAAACTCCATATTTTTCACTATTTTTCTGCTTATAGCTGGAGTTGGAAATATATTCAAATATGTAAGCACTTTCACATTTTCACTTTAAACTGGAACAAATGGGGATTTTTAATTATTTTTTTTCGAACTCAAAATTTCTATAATCAAATAACAATTTGGCACCCTCTAAAAGTGTCTTGTAAAAGCACAGAAGAATGCTTGCCAATTTTGTCCTAATTTGATGTTTCACTCATATGAGTTTAAAGCCCAAATGTACCACTTTAATGCAGTAAGCTAAGTGAATTACACCAAAATAAAAAGTTGAGAGTATTTCAAAGTTATTTAAAGGAAACAGGGGTATGAAACCATTAGACAGTTTTCTTTTCACCATTTTCAAAATCAGTATATTTATGTGAAATATAGTTGTATAAATACACTGACATCAATCAAATATTTAATCTAGCACTCATCTCAGTAACTTCTTAATGTTGTCTAGTGCCTAGGACACTGGAGCAGAAATTAAGGCACATGAGTATTTCTATATGTTTACCACTTACTTGTTTTGTGAGAATACAAATTCATCAAGGTACCGTTCATTCACTTTCCAAAATAATTGTAGCAAAGAAACCTTCTCCCTCTCTTTCTGTACAGCAGTTACAACAGTGCAAAGTACTCAAAGTACAGCTATAGAATATGTCTATAGCAAAGACAACAAACATCACACAATTGACTTTGATTTCTCAGAAGTATAGCAGAATTAGGTCTTTATTTTTTTACCCTTCATGAGGACTTGTAATACATGTAGTGTATTTAAACAGTTCAAATGACACCTTTCACTATTCAAAGCCCTGCATTTGAACAATCATGATATTTGAATAATCATATGATTCATAATATTTGAAAAATTATAGTATTTGAAAGATCACAAACAAGCTCTCAAAAAAAAATCTCTTCTCCGCATATTTCCATCCCTTTGTTTCCTCTGTTTCTGTTGTGTTCTGTGTGACAGAACCATCAATAGTGGAAAGGCTCTGGTGAATATACTCTGTCTTACATTCTTTCATGACATAATTCCTCTAAATCCTTCTAAAAAAGCACTAAAAGAATCAGACAGTATGACGGAGCAAATACTGACTTTTTAATCAATATTTATAGGATCAGTCTTTTTATATATTTGTGCATGACTATACTCATTATATAAGATTAAATTATTTTTTAAAAAAATTACTAGCTGTTTTGACAGAACTTTTCAAGATTTAAAGGTGTTTAATGTACTTTAAAGCGTTATTATGTTACTACAAACTATCAAAATCAAAATATCAGGTATGTTTACTAAACAATATTAATCATTATTTTAACATCAAATAAATTTAAGGAATATTAATTTAGACCACTAGTTATTTTAAACTTGTAACAAATAAATCACAATTCTCAATTTGTTTTTTATTTAACAACTAAGCAATTAATGAAGACAAATTAGTAATGCAAATGGGAGCTATTTTCATTATTTTGATAAAACCGATCATGGCTTCTGACTGAAGTTAGTTAAATTTTAGACCAAAATTGAGGAGAGGCATTTTGAGGTATGTTAGTGGCATTTGAACTGTATATATATATGTGTTTCTTTTAGCTTTCCCAGCTTTCTTTTCTCTTTGAACTTATGTGGATTCACATTTTGAAAACTAGAATTAATTCAAAATACTTTCTTTGAAGAGAATGTTGTGGGGTTTTGTTCAAAACAAATAAAATAAACTCCTCCAAATAAAAATATTCTGATAAACAAATTAAATTTTTCTTGTGAATTGAGCTCTATTCCCTTGCTAACTAAATGAAATATGTTTTATGCAACCTCAGTGATGAATTACTATCCACTGCACAGAATTTATCATTCACACTTTGTGGTTTCTTGTTTAAAATTTATCAATATCTTTAATACAAACCATCTACTAATTCTAGTAGTTGTGGGTTCTTTTCTTGTTTTACACATAATCATTTACTTTTACCATGAAATTTATTTTCTTTTGTGATTAAATTAATGGCTAGGAGTTGCTGCCCTCAAGTATCTTATGCATATTTCAAGGAAGTTTTCAAGTGACACATGAAATTACCTAATCAGTTCAAATCAAATTTTAGGATTAAGTTCTTGCTTCATGAACATCAGTATAATTCATCTTCACTCCCATTATCTAATTTGATCACAGACTTTTTTTTGCTTTCCTAAATATGACAGAGTTTATTCAGAGGAGTGACAACTTGTAAGTAACAATTTTTTTGAGTTCTCTTTGTTTCTCTTGTATTTGTCCTCTTTTACCACTATACAGGACATAAGACCATTTAAGATAAAGATCAGGCATAAGATCACATAGAAACAGCTATTAAATGTCTATCTTTTATTTTACTTCGTACAGGAAATAGACACCTTAAATCCCACGGAAAGTAGAAGTTAGGTATATGAACGTTTCTGCCTATGTGTACCTCACATGATGTGGCTGGTGAGTTGAAGTTCTTTAGTGCTTCCTTTGGTCCAGTTGTTTCACAAGCAATAAGATTGTTCTTGGCCTCTAACAGCCACATCTTGAGAGAAACGATCTGCAAGTATGTGTAAATTTTCAGAACAAATCCAGCTAGTATTCAAGATTTTCTGTGAAATCACAAATAAGTCTGAGTGAAGTGTCTAGATGCAGAAAATCAAATTTACCATCTGTCAGTAAACTTTATTCTAATGTTTAAATTTATTCTTCATACACTGCTACACACTTTTCATTATTAGGAGATATAATTCATCAAAATTAACTTCTCTGAGGTTTTAAGGATTACTTTCTGACTTAGATCCCTAGGATTACCCCTTACAATCCCCTAATGTGTTCTATGAAATCAATACTTTCTGCTTTTTTTAAAAGGTCAATGTTTACTTGTCTAATGCTACAGTAGTGTAAAAGAGGAAAACACGTATAGTCTTTCATTAAAGACGATTCATACAAATGAAGCAGCCTCACGATGGCTGACATTACTACACTTATTCTTTTTGTGCTTGTACTCTTAAATTTAACATATTGCTTCAAGGCTTAAATTACTCTTGAAAGAGTCATGCAGTATGCAGAGTTTTTGGATCACAATTTGATTTTGAATCATTAAATAAAAGCATCTTGTGAATTTCAGTTTTGAAAGATGCACAGATGAAGGATTATTAGATTTTTTTATCATCTTAGAATTACTTCCTTAATATTAACATGTTTCTGAACAGTTTCAGATATTCTAATTTTAAATATAATCACTGTTATATAAAATAACTGTTTATATTGGATTAAGTTGTTTAAATTTAATTTATTTAGGGAAATTTCAGATTTTGTAATTAGATTAGAAAGAAGCAATTGTTAAGTAATCTTTTACTTTCTTTGAAAAAAAATGCGTACAATCCTTTCATAGTTCTAATCAACACATTTCATTTTAGGACCCTGAGTGCTTAATAAAACAGATTGACCAAATGTCTGTTGACTGATAATTTATTCGCCTTACAGATATTGAGTTCTTACTTTATGCTGTTTACTTGCCTTATTTCCAGTTTTACCCTTCATGTTTTTCTGCTCATCATTGATAGATTTCTTTAGATAGAGTCTTTGTTTTCTAACAGCATGTTCAAAACATTTTAAACTTCCTTCCCTTGATTATATTGATCAGACTCTAGAGACATTATTCCTGTCAAAAGAGGTGGGATTTGGTTGCCTAAAAAAGGCAATAAGGGTATTCTGCCTTGCCATCAGGTGCCACTCCAGAGGTGTATGGTTTTCCCATAGGTCCTTTGTCATGTCTAAGAGAGCAGTGAGGGTGAAATTCTTAAAAATCTACACAGTCATTATCTATGCAAATGCCTTCAAAAGTTTGGGGTTTGTTCTTTTTAAACTAAAAAATTTATGTTTCTAGGTAGTTGATTGGTTTCACTATGATATTATTGTTCTACTTCATCTTGTCCTAATATTCTGTTCCTCTGAATTCTCTTGACTAGCAGTAGAGTCTAGATAAGAAATAATTTCTTCAGGCTTTCTCTTCCATTAAAATACTCAGTTGTTATTCCTTTTTTGTTGTGTTCAGCATTTTTCATCAGTCAACCAGTTATTTACTTAATGAGCCAATATAGAAAGCCTGTTTAGAACAGATTAGATTTGATTAGATTAGATTAGAATAGTTCCAGTCAGAAGGGACCTACTGTTGTAGTCCAACTGCCTAACCAATTGAGGGCTGATGAAAAGTTAAAGCATAATCTTAAGGGTATTGTCCAAATTCTTTTTAAGCACTGACAGGCTTGTGCCACTGATTACCTTTCAAGGAAGCTTCTTCCAGTATTTGATCACCCTCTTGATAAAGAAATGTTTCCTAATGTCTAGTCTGAACCTCTTCTGGTTCATATTTTAACCATTCTCACGCATTCAGGGCAATCCCTGTTATCAATACAGACTGGGAAACGAAGGGATTAAGAGCAGCCCTGAGGAAAAGGACTTGGGGGCACTGGTGGATGAAAAACTGTACCTGAGCCAGCAATATGCACTCACAACAAAAAAGGCCAACCACAACCTGGGCTGCATCAAAAGAAGCATGGCCAGCAGGCTAAAGGAGGATATTCTCCTCCTCTACTCTGATCAGACCCCACCTGGAGTACTGTGTTCAGCTCTGGAGTCCTCAGCACATGAAAGACATGGGTCTGTTGGAGTGGGTCCAGAAAAGGGCCACAAAAGTGATCAGAGGGCTGGAACACCTCTCCTATAAAGAAAAGCTGAGAGAGTTGAGGCTGTTCAGCATGGAAAAAAGAAGGCTTCTGAGAGACCTTATTGATCTATTTACATTATCATTAATTACAATCTCAATTTAGTAACAAGCTTACATATTCCCCTGTTTCTGTTTTACTTAATATTTATTTTTAAAACTTCTATTCCTTAGCTCCACAAAGGATTTTTTTCCCTAAGTATTATCAATTTTCCATACTTTGTAACTTTTACTTTGGCATATATTTCTCCTCTAACATTTCATCCCAATTTTGTCTTAGTTAATAATTTCTATATGCACTTTGTCACTGATGAAAAACAAGTTTGAACCGTCATTTACTTAAAAACATAATAATGTGTGGAGAAGTACATGTTATTTTGACTTGGATCCACCTTACATTACAGTACGGATTGTTTTTTTCCTTCTTCTCTCCCAGTATTTATAATGTAAATGAAATATAATAAACAAGTTCTACTGAATCTATTAATCTATTAATTTTAAAAGCTAGGGAGGTTTTAGGACAGAAGCTTTTATTCATGTATCAGATTTCTCATCTGATATCAACTTACTTATCAAATTTTTCTATTCTTAAAAGCATTACCTGAGAAATCCTAAAAACAAGGGAAATTTTCTTTTTTTTGCATTCCAGTGCTGTTATTCAACCTCCTGTTCCTCAATCACCAAAACCTTTTTGCCTGCATTCAAGCTGCAGAACTTACAATGTGAGTTACAGTCACATATACAAAGTTTACAATACAGAATAATCAGTAATTTGGCCAGTGAGGAAATAGGATAAATATGCTATACAAAGTAAACAGAGTTAAATTCTTTGCATGTATTTGGAAGTATTTTCATCAGGAAAAAAAATGTTTAACTTAGGAATAATTATTAGGATTCATGTATTCCTTATTTTTGTATTCTCTGTCTTTTGAACTGATAACTGTTGCTAGTCACAGTGAATAAGCTAATTATTACACACTTATGTTTCTGTTTAAACACATCTGCTCTGACTGGAATTGCAGAAGGAATACTCTTATGCTACTGTATTGATTGGTGAGCTGTTAAGGCTCTAGTTCCAGACACATCTGCTAGTTACTCAGCCTCAGGTGTCTTGCTTGATTAGGTATTAATTCCTTAATTGATGCCAGATTCTCATTAACCCCCACATGAATAAAGATAGGGACTACATTTGCCAGTTGTCTAAAACAACTTTTTAAAATATGGTATAACCGGTCTCTTTCTTAAGATAATTATAGATCAGAGGAGTCTTCTTGTGTAGTTGTGGAAGAATGAAGGGCTCAGGTATGTTAGGAAATATATCTGAATTGACATAGTAATAACACGGGTATTACTTAAACGCAGTTCCTAAGTTCAATTTTAGAATCATTATCTGAATTTATGTGAAAATACTGTAAGAGACTAATAAAAGGTATGGTTGCTGAAGTCGACACAATTAGATAAAGTGGGTACTGTTACTGTTATCATGACTACTGAAAGTTCCTAAAACCATCAAAAATCATATATTATTGGCAATATAAATAACCTAAGTTGGTTGTTAGTCCTTTATAAATATCTTTAAAAATTGACAGCTCTTTAGCAACTTTACAACTAAATTACAGTGTTGAATTCAATTCACAGTGTGGTGGTCGTATTTGTATCTAATATCACAAGTAGATAAAAACAATGATCAAATCTTCAAGTAGACGTTCTAGGATTTGGTAACAGTGAGGTTTGTGTTTCTAAGGACCTTACTTAGTCAATACTTGGGATAAATTAATAAATGAATTTAGATACATGAATTAGAAGCATTTATTTTTCTACAAATGCTTAACTGTGCTGGAATTCATTAAATGTCATTAAATGTTCATTAAAAAAAACTTCTAGTCACAAATGATGCCAACGTATTTGCAAGAAAGCTGGCATACTGACTGTTAAAACTTTCAACTGGTATGTGTACTTAAAAATCTTTGCTCTTGACTTTGTCATGTTTTGTTTTCTTTATATTTGCATTCTGTATCTTTACATTAGATGAGATGGAGCGTTAGCTTGTATTTATAGAATCATACTTGGATGCCAGAGATCTAGCTTAATTTTGGGCAGATGTTAACTGGACCCCAATTCATATCATAATATCTTGGTCAAATATATAACATTATAT
>NW_009706604.1:504-829 GCF_000703405.1 Apaloderma vittatum | reverse complement strand
CACTCAGTTGTGCAGTTCAGGAGACTCAATCGCTTCTTAAATCTTGAGAGCTCCTTTCTCATTTATCCTTTTCTCTCATTGCATAAACCAGTGGAATAAGAAAGGGAAAACTGTATCTCAGGAAATGTCCTTGTCTAAAGAGTAATCTCTGCCTTGACTTCTACATTAGGAATTCCCTTAGAAATATTCTGGGAGTTAACCAGAGCTGTGAGCAGCCCTGACACATGCAACGCCCTCTCAGCAGCAGCAGGACCTTCCTCCTCACATCTTTTCCGCCAGCACCATGGGGACCTCTCTGGGTAGGCTGAGTGCTGCCAGTGGCAGG
>NW_009706604.1:0-416 GCF_000703405.1 Apaloderma vittatum | reverse complement strand
GCCCCCGCCACAGCCACCCCGGGAGAAGGCAGCAGACATGGTCCTGCTCTGGAGCACGTCCTTCTCCTCCTCCTCCCCACGAGAGAATCTCTGAGAGATGTACTTACAGAGCTCGCAGGCTGTGTGATGTGCCAGCTTTAGGGGATTCCACCAGGACCTGCAGATGCAATGACTTACAGCCACAGAGATACTGGCTGTGAAGATTCTTCTTCAAAATAGCTCTCAGCCTCATCCACCCCGCACTGCCTTTACTTATCTTCTCCAGGCTCCTCTGCCCTGGGTGCCTGCAGGCAGTGCCCTCAGTCCTGCTGCGCTGGGCACAGGAGCTGCTCCTGAGCAGAGCTGTCTCTTGAACAGTGCTGCCCCCTTTTCATGAGCTCCCTCCATCACCCGGAGCCCAGTCCAGCACAGGAGCA
>NW_009706603.1:68834-77499 GCF_000703405.1 Apaloderma vittatum | reverse complement strand
ATTAGTATATATAGAAATATAGTATAGAAATATACTATTACTTTTACCAATAGTACAATGTTGCTAGCTCGCTTACTTCATTATAGTCCCATTGCAACATTGATGTTGCTGTTACCTGGCCTGTTTTAAAATAGATTGGAGTTTAGTTTTACCTTTTGCTAAGCAGGAAACCACTCTGAGAACTCTAGCTAATGTGCTTCAGAGTGACAGAACAAGTATGTTTTATGAAGCTGAATAAAAGTTTGCTTCATCAACTACTGCAGGGTATAAACAACTGTCAGCCATCTTGGGGAGTAGACATCCTTTTATTTAATTGCAAATTAAAAAACATAAACCACCTTAAACACAGAGCTACTGTCACATCAAATCAATACAATAATTGTGCTCAAGCAGTTGGAAGGCATGTGATGCTCAGCGTCTTGCATACTAAAAATGAATCAATCACCAGAGCAACAAGCAAGTCTTATAAGAGTAGATTATGGTGTATTAGCACATTTTGTATGGTATGACTGCTTTTCCCCATTTGCACTGAATACAAAAAGACAACTTTGTGATCTGAAAGTTGTTAGCAATTCCTTTCGTGTTGGTGAATTCCTGTTAATAAGAAAATCCCTGGCAATAGTCTCAGGTCATATGCAAACCCCAGAGCCAGGCTTTGCTGCCTGCACATGAGCTGTTCTTTATTGTTTTTAGGCTGCTGGATGCGAGGATTTTATACTTTTTATTAAATGTAGTAATCAAGAAAGGTCTTGGAGACTGAAATCTTTGATGTGTCTGGTTATCTGCTGCCTTGAAGAAAAAAGGTCCTAAATTCTCAGGCTTCTGCACTAACTTCACCAGTTACCCAAGATTTGGTCTTGTTTTCACTTGACCCATGGATGTGGAGAGAGATGATGCTTTCCCAGGCAGGAGGGGTAACTCCACAGGTCACTTTGAGGAGTGTGGAGGGAAGCCCTCACAGTGATACAGGATGACTAGAGAAGCAAAGATGCCAGATGCTCCAGGACTTACTGCTCACCATAATGCTTAAAAAGGGAGGAAAATTCTGCTTTTCCCTGTGACCTCTCTTTCACTATCCAGGCATCTCTCAGGTCTATCCTCTTATGAAGCTGTAAATAAACATCTCTCTTGCAAGGCTAGCAAAAGGCTCCTCTTGATGCTGGAAACCACTGGCTTTCACAGCAGTGCTGCTCTTGTACTGCTACTCCAAAGACTGATTTCAACCCATAGCATTTTTTTTTTTTATGATACTTGTAAACAAAGCTTTGCAAGTGCTTAGAATTTGCAGGTTTTGGCTGCAGGTAGCTCCTGCCTTTCTTTTTTCTTTTCTTCTTGATAGATCTTTGCTCTCTGACTTACTAGTCTCCCTCTTCAGCCCCAGAGGAGATCCTATGAATATATTTGGGTAAATCCTGGATTCTTGGTGCATGTTGCAGCCCCAAGGAGGGACACAGAGGCTGGAGAGCAGTGGGCAGGCTTGCTCTTTGCCCATATTTCTCACTGCAGCTTTTACTCCAGCTTACAGTCACCACGTTGGAGAGAGCCAAAAGAGCTGTCTCAGAAGAGCAGCTCCAACTTGCTCTCTGCCAGCCTCCACAGCCAGGGAATTTGAAACTCATATAAAGGGTAATAAAAGAAAGATTATTGAGGTGGAGCTGGAGAAAAGCCCAAAGGATGTTATTGTACAATATGGAAGTCAATTATTTCCTAGTGTTAACTGTTGCTGCCTTTCTCTTTGCATCGGTACTTTATTGGCTGGATCTGAGAAAGACAAAGTATTGCACCGCGACAGCAGCAAGCCCTCACTGCTCTGTTTCCTGTCCATAAAGTTTTTGAGTGTTTTACGAAGATGGCTGCAGGCAGTTCCTGAGAAACTCAGGCATAGAAATCTTAAAATGGGTTCTCCTGAAAGCCAAGGCAAAAGCAGGCAAAGAACCCAGGTGTCAAGAGGCTCGTGCACACATCTCTGCCTGCGCTATATCGCCTCGCTGGTTGTGAGGGCCTTTCACTTTCTGTTTGAAGGTGGTGCCAGGGGTTCCAGCTTGGGGCACTGCTCTAAAAATAGCAAGAAATACCAACCCGATGCAAACAGATTTATGGGGAGGGGATCAAAGTATTAGTGAGGAATCAAGGTGTCCGCAGACCAAGCCCCAGGAGCATTTGGCAGCCAGCCCTGGGTTCTCATCTTCAGCCTGTTACCCTACTCACGTTTCTGGGGCTGTACAGTGATAGAGCCAGTTTATCCCAACGTTACCGGAGAGGTGACAAAAAGGAGTCACCAATTATCTCCAGCTACAAGCACTATGCGATCGGAAGCATGCAGCCCTGCAGGGAGCTATTTGCCTGAGAAAATATAGCAAGAGGTCAAACTCTGGCACTTCTGCCAGGCTCAAGCAATGACTACGCCAGCCCCCTCTATCCAAAGCACGCAGCCTCTCACTGGAGCGTCATCTGCCCCATGAGCTCCTGAAGATGGGCTCAGGGAACATGCCCTTGCTGCGGTGGCCGGTGTCCTGTTTGGAAAGGACCAAGATCCTCTTTCCACTGGGATTGAATTGCAGCTGGCATTGCCTGGGCTGGAACCTGAGCTGGGTTCTCCCTAGTTTGTAAAATTAGGCCACTCTTTGCTCTGGGCCGGGAAGAGTGCCCAGGGAAGGGAGAAGGTGACACGGGAAACATTTTGATCCAGGAGGGCTGGGCAGAACCCAGCTATGTACACTGAGTGATTCAAGCCGCTTTCGGGTCAATGGCTTTATCTCCTCTAAGTCAAAAAGCCAGGAAATAGCAAGAGGGGCAATTTTCAGCTGGCTTGGCTTCGATTAACATCTTCTTTATGAGTTGTGCTCCAATGGCAGATGCTGTACATGAGCGTTATTTACGCATTAAGAGACCTATAATTGGAGACTAGCAAGTGTCCTCATCACAGTTGACCTTATTTATGGAGGAGATGACATCTGAATGTCAAATTTGCATCCGTGACTTTTCTTCTCCCCCAATAACCACTCTAATATGCAAATACTGAGTTGCAAAAGAATGAAAATAAATGCAACAGCTATTTTGGTAATCTCCAGGAAGATTTGTATTTGCTTCGACTTTGGAGGCTGTGCTGAGATTAGATTCTGTCACTTAATCAGGAAGTAAGTGAGAAAGAAAGACATTTCAGATGCAGGGCTATGTGGATTGTGAATTGTAAATAGCCTGCAGAGCAGTCTCGGAGAAGAAGCAGGTATAAAGCACATTACAGGGCCATTTGCAGTTCTTTGTTCAGGTATAACTGACGCTTACAGTCATTTCCTTAAATATTCTGTTTATATGCTTTTCCATCCTGAACAGGGAGTCATCCCAGTCCCTGGAGTGAAAGATATTCACAAACAACCTGCATTCATGTGCTCAGAGCAAGGCGTTAAGGGAGCCATGTAAGTACAGGATATGAGGCATCAGCAGGGAGAGGATCAAGGGAACAAACTGCTGCAGTGCTGATTCTTCCAAGAGATGACAAAAAATGAGGAGAAAAAAAAGCTTTTGGGGCTTGCCCTGTTCTGGGTAGGAGACTTGGAGGGAACAGCTACTGGTTAGGCGTTTGCTGGCTGGATAACTTCAGAATGTAAGAGGTCAGTTCATGGTAAGTCAAAGATTTGTATCTTGCATCTCAGACAGCTTTGGGAGTGCCCTGCTGTGGCACGCTTTGAGCAGAAGGTCCTTTGCCATCACAGAAATATTTCCTGTGGTCCAACTGCTCTCCTGTGGCTTAAACATGCTCTTCGCCACGGCTCTGCCTCATGGTCCTGAGGGATCAGAGAGATTCAGTCCGCACAGCTCTGGTCACCCCAGGCTCCCCGTAAAACCAGTGGTGACAGATAAGCACTTCTGGAGGGTAATTTGTATCCTCGGCAAGCTGAAGTGCCCTTTCTCTTTTCCATGATTATCTGGACAGGTGATAAGACTCCTAATTTGGTGCCTGAGGAAGCTGCCTAACTTTGGTGGTATGAATTGCCCCCTCCGGGTTTGCAGTTACATCTCCAGGGACACATGGTAATAAAACAAAACAGACAGCCCAGGATTTTCCAGACGTTCTCAACGCAGCAACTTTATGAAGAGAATACAAACTAATCTGTCCTGGAATGATAAACCTTGTCTGCATTTGCCTGCTCTGTTTCACTTGCTACTATGTGTCTGGTCAGAGCTCTTCTGAGTCTGGAGACTCTGCTTTACAGATGTGGTTTCTTTAAATCATCACCTGTTTTTCCTCATACATCCACCTGCAGTTCCTTTTATTCCTACTGATCCCATGGTGAAGTCCCATCCTCAGTGCTATGAAAACACAAACCCATTGCTCATTTCTTTTGCTTGGCAAGTCCTTCAAGTATAGAAGACCCCAATTTTAAACAGCTTCTGACTCTGTTTGTCAGGGGAAAACCCTGAAGTTAGACTTAACTTTGGAGGGAAGTGAAGGAGATGTCTATTTCTACTGCTTTTGAAGGCTAAATGTGTATACTTGCTGCTGAATCATAATAACAGTTCTCTTTGGTGATGGGCTAGCAGGCACTGCACTCCTTTGCTGAATACAATGTGCATTTTCCAGACAATGCTCTAGCTCTGCAGCACACAACAATGGGTGTTTCATACAGCCAATTGTTGTTCAAAATTTGTACATAAAGAGATGACACAAATTATTGTGTTACAAATCTCCCAACTAATATTTCAAGGATTAGTATTGGAATGGTTGGAAAGCTTTTTTTCTAACACTTTCTGAGAAGTTTTTTTTTTATTCAAAGCAATTTTTTTTCCTTCAAAGCTGTAATAAATTTGCATTAAGAAGGTTAACTGCATGAAATGCCAGAATGCAAAACATCTCAACATTGTTATATTTCACGACTTGCTGATCTGATGCTAACTCTCTCCTTCCTTAATACTGTTTTTGTAAAATTGTCAGAAGTGTGACTTCAGAGGAAAAAAAACACATTTGGCACTTTTAATTGTGTAGGAAGTAGGAAAATACGTTGGCTGGTGGTCTGCAGGGCCAGATTTACGCACATGATAGAGTGCCAGGCACAGATTTATAACTGCTGCTATAGGGAAAAATCAGGTGCTCTCTAACACAGAGGTATAATTCTCCCCCATCAAGTTATGTCAATGAGAAAAGCATCTATCTTGTGACAAGAAAGAGTAGGGTGCTCATATATGGATGGAATTTGTCACAAGAGGGATGGGGAAGAACCTGAGATGACTTCTTCAGTGAAGAAAACTACTGGTTTCAGCATGTTGTTCACAGAGAGCTTATCTGCTCGGTTTGCAGACGTCCGAGTGAAGATGCTTTCAAGGCCTTGCTGGCAGACTCATCCATGGAACTGAAACCTGTCAGCATGTGATAATTTGTGTTATTCTATATTTAGAGCAGCAAGTCACAGTCACAGTTGTTCATGTCTGGTCTTTAAACCGTCAAGGAGAAAGCAAGCCTTCCTCAGATGGGCCTGAAAGGTCTCCGAGCAATCTCTGCAAAATAGATTTCACTGCTTCATTTCACCTCAGTCAATACCAATGTTTGTTCTGACGGTCAAACGCAAGGTGAGTTAAGGGTCTGTTGTAATTAGCGTCTTCAGCTTACTCATGGCACCTCTTTTGCTTGTCAGAACAGAATAGCTGTTCCTCAGCCCAGATGGATGGTCTTGGCTGGACATAGGCGGTTTCCCTGGGAGCAGCCCTACTCATGGGCATCCCTCTGGATCCAGATCTCATGGCTGGCTCATTTCTGTATGGCCGAAACGTAAACTGCAGTGATGGTCCACACTGTTTCTGATTTATCTTTTTCCTCTCAAGTTACTTACTTGATAAAATCTGGCTGGAATCCTGGTGTTCTGCTTTAAAAAACGTTTTTTGAGTCTGTTTTTGTCATCAGACTAAGGTAGGACTGAAAAGGCTGGGAATACTGTACTAAATGAACCCTCACCACATCCCACATTCCCATTGATAGTGGGTCAAAGTGTGATATTTCAACAGGATTGAAACATTTAGTTCAGATGTCAGCTCTTTAAAACAATATTTTTTTAACAAAAGAAACATCCATTTTCTTTTCAAAAGCATGTTTTGAGCAACAACCTGACAGCTTTCAATTGTAAGACTGCTACAAGTGGGACATGCTGATATTATCTGTTTCGGTTTTTTTGCAGAACAAAATCTGATGACAATCAGGAAACTGTCACGAGGAAAACAAGTTTTCGCAAACCTCTCCCTGTCCCCCAGCCATCTGGCAAATATATTCTCCCCCTTTACACCCCTCCCAACTGCTTTTTTTTTTTTTTGCCTGTCAGTCAAAGTGAGTTTAAGCTCAGCAGCCTGGCTAATCTTTGGCTTCTTTGCTTGCATCTGCTGCGTTGCAAACCTCTGCGCTATGTATACCTGCCTTCCAAACAGAGGCCTGAGACAACTAAGGCATTTTTCCATGAGTCATGGAGCAGCCAGCAGATAGCAGTGCTATTCCATCTGTGTGAACCAGGGCTGACCCAGCTTTCTCTGGCTACCCCAGCCCCCTCCTCGATGAAAAGCCATCCATTTCTCTGGGTTCTGAAATCTTTTCAAATAGCAGAAACACATGAAAGCGGGGAGAAAATGGAAATTCTACCTCTATTACTTCTGCCATAAAATGTGAATTTAAAGCTATTCACTGAAGAGAAAAAAAATATTCATGACAGGATTTGGTAACTGCTGAAAATGTTGAGTCACAACAAGGGATGTTAATTTTCCTGTTTTCTGTTTGTTTCAGTGGTAGGTGAAGGAGGGTTCATTTCATCATTTTTTTAAAGAGAGTGAGACAAGTGTTGATTTAGAAGTCTAGTCATCAAAGTATTTCCACTTACAGAGCTGCAGGACTCCAGAGAAACAGGTTCACAAGCTGGAATTAACATCCTACGTGCAGCAGTGTAAGAGCTTTGCAGCTTTTTCTCCATAACATACAACGAAAAGTTATTTTGTACGGAGGCTTCAACAGAAACTGGATTGCAAAGTATTTATTTTTTCAAATGAAATGAGGTAGTCATAAAGACATTGTCTGGTGAAGAACTCTCAGCTAGAAAAATCATAGTGAAATATGAGCCGAATCAAGAGGTAGATGCAAGGAGAACAAGATAAATTAGTTTTAAAATGAATGTTGAAAAGAAATGGTGAGCTGATGAGTCAGGGAGAGATGAGCCTGATCCTTCCAGGTGGCAGGAACTTCCCCGAGGAACATCACAAGCTCCTGCTATGAAAGCAGGAGAGAGTCTAGCAGGCTGCAAGGAGAAGAAACCACTGCTGAAAAAGTTGAATAACAAGTACCTGCACAGTAAAAGAACATATTTTTATGCAAGGTACAGCAAAGCGCATTTTGTGCTGGCTCAACAGAGTCCCTAGAAATGCTTCTCGCCACAGTGAACCCCATAACAGCTTTGCAGTAATGGTGTGGAAGGGAACGTGCTATGAGATGCCAAGGGCCAATTTCCAGAGTTGCTGGCACCTAATTTATGAGTGCGGAGTGTGCTTACCCAGGATCTCCCTGATCTGTTGGCTAGCTGGGCTAACTAGCCCTGTGGGCATAAAAGGCATGATTTCTACAGGTGCAACAGGCATCGAAAGGCAGAAGTATGCGTGCACCACCGTGCCTGTCCTTTTCCCGTTTAGAGATGATATACAGGGTAAAATGTACCTCCAAGAGAGCAGGTGTCAGGGAGGGCAGCAAGCCGTGGAATATTTCTGCTGTTCATCACAGTGTCTGGTTCCTTTGCTTTGCTCTCTGCCCTTGTCCGGAGAGCTGGGAGAGCTAGTGAAAAGGAGGGCAAATAAGCTGACTGGAGATCAGACTGGGGGTCCATTTGGAAAAGATTTAGCCCAAATTTTTGCAGAGCAGGTTTTGGGAAGGGTGTGATGATAAACTTCTCTCCTGGCTGGTTGATGAGCCCGAGGGTGATTATAAGGCTGCATGTTCTGAGATGGGCTGAGGGTGGAGGAGCAATGCCCAGATACGTCCTGCCTTCCTGCAGCCCTACAACTCCCAGAAAGTGGACCCCAGGGACCTTTTAAGCCACAAAGCTCAAACTCTCTTTGTGGATCACAAAACCACAGAACTGGAAAAGGCCAAGAGATTCTTCAGTCCTTGGTAGCACTGAGCTCTGCAAGGTAATGCTGCCCAGAAAAGTGTCAAGAATGTATTTTACAGTATTTGACAAACCTAATATTAAGGAGACAAGCTCTGGAAATTAAACTGACTGTCCCCAGAGAGCTGTTCCCAGCTGTGCAGATTTCTGATGTGTTTGAAGTAAGGGCAGAAGTATGAAGACAGTTACCAAAGGGTCCACGTTATTCATAGTCAATGGTTAATCGCTTCCCACAGAACTGGTGGAGTTCTTTTTGTTGTTAATATCTGTTGAACCTGACTGTATTCTCTTTCTTCTAGATGTGAATATTTGGGTAGAACAAATCTTTGAAAATTTATTGTTTATTCCTATTTTGAGCCTCTTTTTGTGTGAAAAATAGAAAAAAGAAGAGGAGGGAAAATAAGTCAGAAGAAGAAAACTGAGGGAAAAATGAGAAGTGAAGAATGTAAAAACTGAACGTTTTATATAGATTCTTTATTTTTTAAAAAGTCAAATAAATAAAAGTATGTTCTGATGAATAACAAATATATTTTGCGAAG
>NW_009706603.1:64653-68820 GCF_000703405.1 Apaloderma vittatum | reverse complement strand
CTGCTGAATAAGAGCAACATTCAGTCATGTGTGAGTTTGTTTTTCTCATTTTTCTACCACCTCCTGTTTAGCATCATACAAGAAAAATGACCTGACAGGTAAAGAATTCAGAAGGACGACCATCGTGCTTCATTCTTTTCTTTACATCATTGACCCCAGCTCAGTGATATATTGCAGGTTGGACATTAAGATACAATCCAAGGAACTGTTGGAATTACATTGACAAGGAAAAAGGATGGGAGAAGTGATTGTTGCACTGTACTTGGCACTGATGAGGCTGCACCTTGACACCTGTGTTCAGTTTTGATCCCTCCATGACAAGAAGGACATTGAGGTGCTGAAGTGGATCCAGAGAAGGGCAATGAAGCTGGTGAAGGGTCTGGAGAACAAGTCTTATGAGGAGCAGCTAAGGGAATTGGGGTTGTTTAGCCTGGAGAAAACAAGGCTAAGGGGAGACCCTATTGCTTGTTACAACTACCTGAAAGGAGGTTGTAGCGAGGTGGGGTTTGGTCTCTTCTAAGCAAGAAGCAATAGGGCAAGAGTAAACAGCCTCAAGTTGTGCCAGGGGAGGTTTAGATTGGATATTAGGAAAAATTTCTTCACTGAAATGGTTGTCAAGCACTCGTACAGCATGCCCAGGAAAGTGGTGGAATCGCCATCCCTGGAGTTATTTAAAAGAGGTATAGACATGGTGCTTAGGGACATGGTTTAGTGGTGGACCTGGCATTGCTACGTTAATGCTTGGACTTGATGATTGTAAAGGTCTTTTCCAACTCAAATGATTCTATGATTCTAAAATAGTTTCCATTGCATTGTTTTTCATCCTCACTCAATAAACACCCTCTAATTTTGTTCCTAGAAGTAGAGAGCAAAATCCACTGTTCATATTTCTCCTTACAAGTTAGAAATTAAATATCTCATCCTAGATAGAGCAACTGCTATCTGACTACATTTCAGTCATTTTTTTTCCACAGTTTAAAGCTAATCCTTGTTCAGACACTGTAAAACTTGTGATATACTCTTTTTTTTTTCTGAAAATCCAATACTACTTCTGGTGCTTAAATAAACAAGAGAAAAGCTCTTTTGCTAATTTCTGTCTTGAGTGGAGAATCAAGCTCCCAGTACTTAAAATTTTTTGTCTCTTAAAATAATTGCAATAATTACATGAGAAAAAACTGCTTAGAAATAAGACAGATTAGCTTGATAGCTGCTGTACTGCATTTGCAGTTGATGAGGCTTATTCTACTAACCAATTGCCTACAACTCAGAAAAATGGCAGAAGTGAAATGGGAAGTAAAAGTGTCTAAAGTTTAGCATTTGAAAGACTCTCTATGGAGGTGCATCGCTGCTGAGGCCAGTCTGTGGGTAGGAAGCAGGGCAAAGTGCAAGCTATCATTTATGCTATAAAAAAAGTGGAAATAAATAAAACCTGCCACATAGCCTGATTTCAGTAGCTCATGAAATGTCAAAGTGCAGGTGCACAGGAAAAAATGGAATATTTCTTTTTAGATCCCGCATGCAATTTTAAACATCTGCAGAAGTAAAATATGAGACCTGCAAACTGAAGAGGTCTCAAAGACCTGTGCATCTGGCAGCAGCACACTATTGTAGAATTCACCCCCGAAACCTTTGCTGATCCAGCCAGTCTTTGCAGTAGCGATATTTGAAACAGGTTGGCTAATTCAAAGAAGTTCCTGAATTTTTACTGAAATCTACCTAAAATCTGTCTGGGTATTATGGTATGTTCAGCAAAGTAAAGTTCATTTTCAGTCTCCAGAAGAATTGGACTCACAAATGCTGAGGTGCCAAAATAGTTTACTCTTGCAGCATTTTTTAGCATATATTTGAACACGCCTTATGAATCTCATTAGAAAGTCTGCTATCGGACTCACAGCAGCTCAACATGATAAAGAAATTAAATAGTCTTCCTTAATTAAAACAATCTTAAAAGGAAACCTTCTCCCACAACTGCAGTGGACACATCAGCTACTCTGTGCTCTGGAGCAGGAATAGGCCAGAACTTTTGAGAGTCTCACGAAATAATATCTATGTATTTCTCTCTTTGGCATGAGCAGACAGAGATTTTTGGAGCAATAAAGAATATTATTCAGATTGTTCACATACTGAAGTCCTGTTGTCTTGACTCATTGCTTTGTCTTCCAGAATATTTATCAGAACATTGACGTTGCTAGACATCACCTGCTTCTCCCTGCCTCTCCATGTTAAATCCCAGCATGCCCTCAGAGAAGAAAAGGCTGTGGCTAAGCACAGTTTTGGGCTCAGTCTCTTTGGGTACATTGTAATTGGCCTTCAACAGGGGAATTAAACATGTCCAAATTGGCCTGTCTGTGAATACTCCCCTGAGAAGGTAAATGGGTATTGACTTTAAGGAGTTTCCTGGCGTCCTTCAGAGTTAAACACTATGTGTATATTTGATGGGGCAAGGGCTTTATCTTCCTGTGTTTGTAGAACACTGAAAGCATTTATCAGTACTTGATCAGTAATTATTAGTTTTCCTGATAAGTGCCAGGATGCAATGAAACTTATCCTGCATTTTCAGTGCCAATTAGAAGTATTTAGTTTGTGCAGGTGTGCTGGGCTGGTACACTAAATCATCCAAGGATAAGTCCATGCTATATACACTGTAAGGAATATGTATCTCTTATTTGTGACTGTTAGGGCGGGAAGGATCAGATGGGTCAACACTTCCTCCCTTGTTAATTTTTAAATATTTTATGATATTTTTATGACACTCATCTCTTGTGTTAAATATGTTCTTAAACCTCAGGATGGGGCAGGAATCTGTACCCAAAAAGGTGCAAGGGTGACAGTTTCTGACTGTGACTTTTCAAATCTGGGCAAAAGCTGTGCTGCTACGCAAGACCTCAGTGCTGAACAAGCAAGCATCTGAGTTTCATTATCTGCAATAAAAGTGTATAAATTGAAACCAGGAAGCACCTATTTGTCAGAAAACACTCAGAGCTGTTAAATCACTGAAGTATGTGACGACACGTTTGTTCCTATTAGATCTTGAAAGGTTGAGACCCACAAGTGGTGCTACCACACAGCAAACACCCCACGGTCTCCAAGCCTCAGCCGCAGCACCGCAGGTGGAGCAGAGGCTGCGACTGCAAAGCACCCATCCAGCATGGGAGACTCCTGCCTGGCTCCAGCAGAGGAAGTCTTGATTAGGAATACTGTGGAAACAGGTCTATTAATCTAGGCAACTTTCCCTTCCTGTCACCATGGAGCTACAGAGAATTGCTGTTGCTTCCTAAAGCATGGGGCAGACAGTAAGAGAAAACCTACAGAGTCCAAAGTGTCTCCCTGAGGCTGCTTCACGTTGTCCTCAGCTACCCAAATGAGGTCTAAGCTTGGGGTCTGAGGCAGGAGATGTATAAGGCAGAATTGACTGCTTGGAATTTTAGAGCATTTCAGGGTCCTATAGAAATAAGGGGTGTATAGAAGTAAGGGGTGTATAGAAGTAAGGGATGTATAGAAGTAAGGGATATATAGAAGTAATGCTGTTCTGAGTGGAAATCAGCCTGTTTCTGCTTTGGAAAGGTATAAATCACAATCTAACAGGTGGGGTGGGAAACAGCAGAAGATTCAGGACTGGGAGTTGTAAAATCAGAGCAGTCAAAACCAGAAAAAAGCTGATGCTGGAACAATTAGATCACCACAAATCAAGGAGAATTCAGCCTGCAGCCTAGCTCTTGCATGTAGTGCAGTACAAACCTCTTCAGTAGCTCTCTCCGAAGCGGGACTTTCATGTCTGTATCAGTGCCCCAGTTTCGCAGAAGTCAGCAGTATTGCTGAGACACTGAATGTCAGAGGTAGAGGGACCGGTGGAACTGGGATTGCTGCCAAACTGACTAAAACGCACTCAGCCAGCAAGTGCTGATTCCATCTGTATCAAGGTAACTATTCCAACGGCTCAGTGTGGAAATCTAACTGGTCCAACCAGTATACGCTGAGAGAACGGTGGTGTGGGGATGTAAAACAGCCTCCTGGCCTCAGTGACTGAAGAAGGGTTCAGACCGGGGCATCTTTGTGTATCTCTGTGTTACACCTCATAATCTTACCTGCTTCTGGTACGGAGAAATCCCACTGATGAATTATTTCCAGTGACCTCCTTCTAATAACAACACAAATCAAAAGAGAAAA
>NW_009706603.1:0-64622 GCF_000703405.1 Apaloderma vittatum | reverse complement strand
CATTCCTGTGGCTTGGAGAAGCTCTCTTCGGAAGCAGCAAGTATCCTATCTCTACCTAACAGGTTCCTAATGCCATCCTGTCCTGGCACTGAGTCAGAAGCTCTGAAAGCAAAAAGGGCATCTGGAGCACACATGCTATTACCGACTCAGCATTCTTAATATTTTTATTTTGCAATTACACAGTGCTGGCCTTCAGTGGCTGCAATCCAGCTTGAGGAAGGCATGCACAGACAAACGAAGTCCCTACCTCAAATGATTCACATTTTCACTTTATGATGTTACTACTTCAAGCCACTGTTATGGATGTTATAGACCAGCAAACAAACAGACAAGTGGACTTGTTTTTCTCCAGCCCATCCTTCCTTTGAAAATCATGTATCTTTTTTTTTTTTTAATTGATCAAATGTCTTTTGAAACTTTGAGTCTGTTTTTCCTGCTTTATTGTGGAAGCAAGTAAGACAGAATTATGGCTCCATGTAAAACTTTAGCCTTGTTTATAAATTGCTTGTGATTGATTAAGTAATAAAAATGCTTTTAAAACAGGGAGGTAAATCTTCCAGCTAATTGCTCAGTGCTGTACATTATAACCTTGTTACAGTGACTGGGCCGAACAGCTCCGCTATTTCTATCTCACGAGAGTCACACTGGAAGAAGCACCCCCAGTATGCTGCTCTGCCCTGAGCGTCAAAAGACACAAACCCATAATTAATGGGTCAATAAACAGAGCGATGCATCTGAAACACAAGAACAAATCACCTAGTGTGATTCATGTGCAAAAATACCTTCCTTCCATGACTTTTCTCTTTTTGAAACAAACTAGACACCCAGTTCACACCTTGGAATTTAAGGATCATGAAAACATATATAATAAATATTTAACAGGAGCTCAGGCTTGTCAAGCCTAAACTGCCAGAAATAAAGGAAGGTTTATCCATTATTTGAATGCTTGGGATGATTCCTCTGACAAATGTTGGATTGAAAGACCATTCTGATACTGATTTTGATAGAGCTCAGCGAAACGTACTTATCATCCCACAGCAACCCACACACCAGTCCCTACTGATTTCAAGCTCATGCATTTAGGTCAGATCAGTTGCTTGGGTGACCCAAGCCCTTGTCCACAACAAATACCAAGCAGCTGGCAAATTCAGATTAGCTTTGAAGGCCTCAGTAAGGAACCATCCTCCTTCCTAGACCCTCCAGATCTGGAACCATAAATGTATATTCTCCCTTCGCCTCTTTATTTATTTATTTATTTTTTAATGAAGTGGTCAATTAGTCTCTTGACTCCTTGGCACCTTCCTGGCATTCATCAGCCTCAGAGGTGGGAGGCTGATTGCTGGGGCTGATTATAGTGCCAATGCAGCTGATTACAGGGCCTTAATTATGATGACTAGAAAAAGCCTTCAAAATGGTTGGGGAGAGTGGGTCTTGCTTCTGCAGAGCATTTGGCAGTGTCTAGACCATCACCTCTTCCTCCCTGATGGATGCTCCTTAAGCATTGGGTGAAGGTAAGTCCAGAAACAAGACATATTTTTGTGAGACTTTTTCTGGGAGGGAAATAGTAGTGGTTTTCTCATAGGCCTCATGTTCCCATCTGGGTCCATACAAGCAGACCCATCCTGGTACTGCCAGCCCCTTCAGCAGACACCCTCATGGTGAGGTGATGGAAATGGAGGTGATGGTAACCCCGAAGTGCTGGATGCAGCCGGGCCAGTTGGCCTTCCTTGGCAGGCTTGCATGTCTGAACAAGTACTAGAAATTAGTGCTCGGGTTTTTGCACACCTGCATGGTAAAGGAAGATCTAGAGGTAAATGAGCCCTCTTTATGATTAAAATCAAAGTGAAGTTCTGACGCACAAAATCTGCCAGCAGGCAGTTCTTCCTTTCATGTGCTTGCAGACTTCTTGGTGTGGCATGACAAGATGATCCCTAGCGTTCAAGCCGGTATCTAAGGGAAAAGAGCTTTGTAGATCTCTAGCCTTAAATATGCTCGTTTATACACCATGTATCTACTTCACATATTAATTTCCTTAATTGTATACGTTGTCATGCCCCATGTTCAGTTGCTATAGCATTTATTCATTTACATTTGCACCATGCTTGTGCTAACCCCACTGTTATGGCTTCATTACTATGATAGCCAATGCTTGCAAGTGTCTTATCAAAATACCCAGAACCAAAACCACCTGGGATCTAGTTTACCTGCATTCCAGCCTAATAAGCAATCTTGTCCTTATAGTCTGCTCCCCAGTCAATGCAAAGTCAGACTCAAGCTTTCAATTAATGCAATCTGGCTGAAATTCAAACAAAAACCATTGTACCCATTACTTGTTTACTTATGCTAGGTAGCAAAACTCTTAATGAAGGAGGCTTCTTGGGGGTCTAGGATCTCTTCAGCATGCACTACTATACGGCTGGAAAATCTTCATATCATCAATAAGACCCAATGCAGCTTGACCTAAGAAAGCACATGGAAATCGAGTGCAAAATACAGTTACCTTCCTGTGCCTGGCCTAACCCACACCTCTTAGCTGCGTCCACACACCTCAAAAAGTTTTGTTGTTCTTGTTGGATATTTTATGCCTCTCCTCTGAATCTTAATTATATAATAACAGAGTTGATCAGTCCCAGTTGTAATAAGTCACAGGCGAGTGTTTTGTTTCCTCGGCCCCCACCTCACACATGTTTGTTTGTGCAATTAAGCAGCCCTTCTGCATCCTGGTGGAAGGAAAAAATGACAATGTATCACACAGAGAGCTGCGGTGTTGTTGGTGCCTTGGACTGAGAGAGCTGGCTTCTTACTTTCTGGTGCACTTAGGGAAGATTAGTGAGAAATAATAGTGAGGGGCAAAAAACATAATATTTTATTTTACTGGCAGCACGCATGTACAATAAAAGTATCTTTTTTTTAAAATAAAAATCAATGATGACTTAAAATACACAATAAATGTTGCAACATTAATAAAAGATGCAACACATAAAATGTGACTTAAATGTGCAGTTTGCCCAGCTATTTACAACCCACATTTCAGACCTTAACATGCTTCCAGCAGAGAGTGAAATGGTCTAAAACAGCTGTCAGGTGAAATAAAATAAATCTGGTCTCAGCGCAAATAAAGTGAAACAGCCTCCCAAAAATTCCTGACTGATCTCCAATGTCACCTCTCTATAAAGTGGAGTCAGCATGTAGGGCTCAAGCACAGATGAAGGTTGCTACCAAGCAGAGTTACTCAGGGTGCCAAAGCTGTGACAGTGACAAGCACCCGTAGCTTAAGCAATGTGGGAGAGGATGGAGGTCCGAACACAGGACCCTGGAGGATCTGCACAGCTCATCTGCCTATTTCAAGGCAGGGTTGGCTGTATTACGTAGTGCTTGACAGATGTCCATCCGTGTCAGGTGCTGCAGTCTTGTAGCACAGTTTATTTCAGTGCTTCGCCAGTCTTCTCATCACTTGGTTTACCCTAGTGTCTGATCCTTGGTGCAATTTCATTTGCTACTTCTTGAGATTTCTGCACCAGGCTCAGACTGTTCCCTTGTTTCCTGCAGCCTTTGTGCACAACAGTAGATTTTTCTTTCTCTTCTCCTCCTTACCTTATCTTCTGCAAGTCAAACAGGCCCATTTCCTTTGCTGGTTCCTTGTAGGTCATGTTCTCCAGAATTCGGGTGTTGTTTCATTGCTCTCTGCCAGCAGTTCTCCAGTTGAGCCTGCACCAGTACAAAGTCAACAAAAGCTGGCTTTACGCATCTCACATGCCTTACTGCTGTTTATGTATCCTCACATGGTTTTCCCTTTCTCAGAAGTGTGGTGTTTCAGACTCTTGCTTAGCTTAATGGTAAATCTAGATCCCTTTTTGTACAGTTATTTAACCATTTGTTGCTATTCTGTATTTATTTTGTTGACCACCTCTGCTCATCTCTTCTGTGCTGAATTTTCAGCCCATCCTCTGGTGTGATTTTAGTTGATCTGAATAGAGTGTGAAGACTATATTCTATGTCATCATGCTGGTTATTAGTGAAAATATTGAGCAGGACCAGAACTAAGAGGCACTACCTAAATTCTTCATGAGACATAAGCTGCTGCTCTAACAGTGAATCGTTTATTACTCTGGCTATGGCTTTTCAAACAGCTCTTCACAGAAAATATGTTTCCTTAATTTATTATGAGCAACCACAGTTAAAGGCCAGCATAGCTACGGTTTTCTTAGGGACATAGTCTCTTGCCCCGGCAAGACAGTAGAATAGCTTACTCTGATTTTCTTAACGTATCCATGTAGTCCTTGTCTCGTAGTACCCCAGCAGTGAAAGAAAACGGCAGAATGGATCTCAGTGCAAGAGGGGAGGCAATTGCCTTGCACAGAGATGTGCGGATGAGTTCCAGAGACAGGGTGCCTAAGGGATGGGGAGAAATAAGTGGCAAAGGGACAAATGAATCTCTCTCTTTCTGAGTCAAATCTAGAGCTAATAGGAGTATTTTTGTGCTGATACCATGGTAACTCTAAGGATACATGCAGAAAAGAGTAGCAACAAATACAGTGTTTATTCTGTTCAATGATATGTACCTGTCTTCCCCAGTGAAGCAGATGCAGTACAGAAAGACAATGTCATGTGCTGGGTCAGACCGAACAACCACAATGATCCCTTCTGGCTGCAACTCTGCCAGCTGCAGCCAGCTGCTGCTTCTGGATAAAGAGAGAAGGATCTGGCTCCTTCCAGATACTGCCATTTTGCGGGGCAGACAGGCCAGTGAGGGGAAAAAGAGGGATTCCCAGCCTAATGTTCTGGATTACATGTGATTATAAAGGAAACCCTGAAGAGGTAATTGTAAATTATAGTTGGCACCTTCTTGAAGTGGGTACTGCGATGTTGGAGGGAGATTTCCAGTGAGTGCAGCAGGCTTTAGCTCAAGTCCTAGCTAAACAGGGTTCAGGCATAGAGAGAGAAGAGGTGATGTTCCCATTTTGCTTCCCGTACATTCCTTATTTAATGCCATTTCTCCTAGTAGTGCACTCTGGTAATTGCCCTTTGTGGACTCTAAATAATTTAATTCTATCCTTGATTATTTATACCCTTAGATACACAGTGACTTTTATCACAGACCTTGCTCATTATTAACTACCCACGTGGGCTATTTTTGGCAATGTTAATCTTTCCTCAAAAGTCACTGCCTTAATTTCCCTCATCATTCCAGTCGCTCTTCGTTGAGCTCCCCACAAGCTGTTGGCAGGATGTACCACACAGCCTTTTATTTTAATTTTTTTTGAAGATCCTTTTTGTGTTTTAATTCCAACTGGCATGAGATAGCACGGAGATGCTGGGTGGTGAGTCATGGAAAATGCAGAATTAGGGCCGTGGGATGCATTCCAACCTTGACAAGCTTGGAGAGTTGCAGGCTGTCAAGGGGATTGGAGATGCTGAGCGGGAAGAGAGTTGTGCTATTTCAAGCATTTGCGATGAAACCTGAAGTTACAATAACTCGCTTATTTTGGGGCATTGTTCAGAAATTAAAACTGGGAGCTGTGGATCATTTTTAACAAAAGGGGCCGATAAGTTAGTGGATTTTTATCACTAACTTTTGTTTGTGAGATTCAGTGTGCAAAGGTCTGCACAAGGACCCCACTAGGTCTGTCCGCAAGCAGATGCGGATTCATGTTTCAGCTTGACAGCTTGCCAGCCTGAACTGTAAATTCAAATACGAGGTTAGACCTCAAAGGAACTCAAGAAGTTTCACCCCACGAATTTTCAGCCGGCTACTCAAACTGAGAACACCTTTCACATCTTGCATACGCAGAGCAGAAAGCAGTGCCCCTCCCCATCCCTGCCCTCACTTCATTAGATTAGGATCCATTTAACAGAGAAAACCTGCCACATATTTTCATGTTCCTTTTTTTCTCAGAAGCAGCCAGAGGCTGGAAAACGGTCCTTGTATTGTTACCATGGAGAGAAAAAAGCCCATTAACATTGCTATTTAGGCTTTTCATGCTATCCATCAGTCAGAAGCATGGAGCAGGCTGTATGAACCTCCCTGACCTGAAACACAGAGAGGACACGCAGAACAGCGAAGCTGGGATTGTCCATCACCCTGTGCTAGTGCTCGGGGTCAGCTTGCTTGTTAAAGAATAACACCATTTGCGAGATCTAAATGTTCCTGCTTAGTTCATATCTTGAATGGAATTGCAAGGAAGAACTCGAATCTACGCAATGAGTATTTCTGAGAGAGTCTATAGCTGACTCGGAAATGGATCAAAATGCTGCAATTTGGCGCATATCTCAAAAGCATGCAGGGAGTAGTTGGTGCTGTCTTTTTCCTTGTTTAGCTTCTTACTCTCCCATTTCTTTATATTCCAAGAGAATTTTGGTTTGAACTAGAAATAAAGACTGATGTCATTGGTGTCCAATATTTCAAAAACTGACACAGCCAGAAGTTATTCTCTACTTGCATAATTTCACTGATTCCAGCAGGATTTACAGCTCCCAGTCCCTGCACGGAGAAGAATAAAGCCAGTGCAGTCTGGCTCTTCTTTATTATCCCTCTTAAAGTTTATGTCTTCAAATATGGTCTGGTTATGAGTTAACAATACTGAAACGATCAATACCAGAGTCTGACTAGAGGAGCTCAAAACATGTTCATAAAAGTTAAATTAGAATCATAAAATGATTATGGACTCCAGTTGTTCTTTTTTTTTTTTTTTTTTTTTTTCTTCTTGGACTGTGCTGCCTGGTTTGGGTGGCAGTTTGCTGGCTGTGGGGGAGTTCACATCTGTCCTCCCCTGCCCTGCTCCCACTGTATCTTCGTTCAAGATGTGAAGGGCTGAAGCAGGGCTGTGTGAAAGCTCCTCCAGAGCATTTCAGTGGGCCTCAGGTCATGCTTAAATGTATGTCATTTTTTAATAATCCTTTTTCTGAAGTAGGACTTTAGCAGGTGCCTCAAAGAAAGTTCCCCAAAACTCCCAGAAAAACACAAAATATATTCTCCATCTTTATTTCAAGAACATTGAGGGTGGTGGCTGTAACACCTGTAGTGCCTTTGCTGTTTGCTCCAGACCAGGACAATTTCTACCCTCTTTCCCATCTTCTGCAACACTTGTCACAAAATTGAAACAACTTTCCTTTTTGGTTTGTTCCCTTTCCCTCTTCCCTTGAACCATCCCAGCTTCATTAGGTGGAGAGCACAAAATTAAGGTTAAGTATGTCAGGCAGCCTTTTTTTGTAAGTCCATAGTGATGTTTCTGTGAATAACCATAAGACAAGCAGATAGATCTGATCCTGACTTCTTGCTAAGAACCTTGTGGTAATATATCCTGTATCTACCTTGCATACTTCTGTGCTTCCTCTTACTTACTGTACTCTTAATACACTCATCCTTGCCAGAGTACAGACTGGACATTACCCTGGTTGATCAAGTGGCAGAAAGAGGCTCAGAGGAAAAGCGACCTTGTGGAGACCGGGTGTGGGCTCTGGGGTGCAGCCTGGGATGCAGGTACTCCTCAATATCAGAGCACCCGCCTTTCCCAATGCCATGATGAATTTCTAATGATTCCAGTAAGAGCTGTGCTTTGCTGTGGTGTGAATGTGTGTGAGCTTCTGCACGTGGGAGTTATCGTGTGAAATATCAAAATGCTCTGGAGAACTACCTGAAGTAACCTTGCTCTTGCTTCTAACAAAAAACACTGCTCAGTGATTTACATTCCTTTGTAATATGATGCAGTGATTAGAAAAATCTCTTCATTGTAGTTTTTCCCCTTAACAGCAACCAATGACCCCTGCGCTGGATTTTGAGAGGGAAATGTCAGGTCTTCATGTGGAAATGAGTCAGATGAACATATGTAAACATCAGGAGGAGCAGTGAGTGTGACAGAGACCTGAGCCAGGGGAACATGAAATGGGCTTTAATCTGATCACGGATCTTGCTTCTAGGGAGGAGAGCTGCGGGCTGCCAAGTGCCTGAGATGGGAGAGACAAGTCCCCAATTATGGATGTGCTTACTCAGGAGGATTAAAGGAAGGAGCTGGCAGGTGATGATACTGTGCTATTTTACTGTTGCTTTATCACTGAAGCCAGCCCCGACACCCTCTGTTAGCCTTGGTTCTCGTCACAGCCAGCCCTCTGCCTTTGCATCACCCCTTCTCCCAGATGTTGGTGCATGAAGGGGACACAGTCAATCTGCTTTCTCATTTTTGCCTGCAGTTCCCCTGTGAAGTGCTAGGACCAGCAAAAGACCAACTTTGGTTAGCTTGTCCCACTTGGCCTGCCAACAGAGTCAGAAAGGGCTCTGTTTCATCTGAGTGCAGATTTGCTCACTCTTGAGCAACCTTGAAGCTGCAGCAGAGCTGGTGAGGCAGTTCCTGCCTCCTGCTCTGCTCCTCTCCATGTGAGCCCCAGTGCAAGCCCTCTGCAGCCCATGGAGCAGGGAGGTGGCAAGGCATGGACTGGGGAGATCAGGTGGCAAGAACATGCTCTACTCCAGAAATCTCATTTCCAAAGTGCCCAGCTACTGGGAGGTAGTAGTCCTTCTAGGTAGCTGTAATGCCTTCAGGGAGTTAAAAAAGGACATAGCAGGAAGGCAGGGAACAGCACGGGTGATTCCAGGTCACTTCTGGGATAGGAAGACCCAGACACTTGTACCAGGTGTGTGGTTGGGATTCATGGTGACAGGGGAGCCAAGGGACCAAATTTCTGGGTTTCTCACTGAGGGAAGGGGAGCCAAGAAGTGAAGCTGCCTTGCAGGAGAAGGGAGAAAGGAGAATCCCAGATGATTTGGAGGGGCAGGATGGCCACTGCTACTCCTGGGCAAGAAGTAGCATTGGGAGCCATCTGAGGAGGAGACTTTCAGGCTTCTCTTAAGATAATGACTCTGCCTTTGGGGAGAGAAGCACATTCAGGGGATAAAATGTGTGACATACTACACTCGGGTACCAAGGAGCAGATTTTTTTTGCTACTGCACATTCATCACCATGTTCCCTCTCCATCCGGGCTACGGCTCTCTGTTGTTCAGCTACTCTCCTCTTCTCAGATAAAATGAAATGAGGCAGCTCCTAGTTTAAAGGCTGTGTTTGGAGCAAAACCTGCTCCCAAAGAGCTCACTCTGCTGCTGCCAAACACGGGGATATGGGGAGGCTCTCTCTCACTTTGAACAGTGCCTGTGCAGCACTGGCACAGTAGCACACACCACAGCGGGTGGTTACCTGCAATCTGGCAGTCCAGGTAGCTTAACGATGTAAGTCTTGTAAGCAGACTCCTGCTGCAAGCATCTTTGATCTTGGGTCATCTTCCTGAGTGCTGTTCTAGCAGTGGGGAAGGGAGCAGCAGTGAAGCTTTTATGCAGCCATGGTTTCCCTGGCTGAGCCCTGTGCAAGATCTCCAGCCTTGCTCTGTCAGAAAATTGCATTTCTCTTCTCTGACCTTTGGATCAGATTCTTTTCCCCACAGCGAGTTTATTGCAGATCAATGATTTTTAAGTGCTGACATAAACACAAATATTACAGCTGGACAGTTGGTAATAGAGACTGTTTTTTACAGCAGCATTCCTCAATAATATACAATTATGTTTACACTTATATGGCTCCTTTCAGCTGAGGAGCTCAAAGTTGCAAAGCCTCACAGGCCTCTGTGATGCAAACCTAATGCTATTGATGAAGACAAGAGAGTCTAAAGAGAATGAACATAGCAGTGTAAGAAAATCTCCTATGACTCTGCTGGCTCGGACCGAAACTCTGTCTAGCCTAGCATTATTTCCTCTGTATGTATGCCAGTAAGAAATCTTACCTGATATTCCAAGTACTCTTTCTTTCCAGTTTATGGCTAATCTGTGGCTGTAAAGTTTTCTAAACTGTAGCTGGTTCTTACGATGTTGCTAACTCTGAAGAGGACCTATGGACCTGTTCATGGATCCATTAAGATCCAATAGGGTCCATGGAGCCAGGTAGCATCTTAACATCAATAATAAGTTAATCAAGTATTGCTCAGTTGAGGCATGTGGAGAACGAAAGAAGGAAAAGCCCTTCTTTTTCACCATCATACAATACTCTTATCTTTAGAAGAAAGATATAGGGTAGGGCATTGCTACTTGATTTTCTCAAGCACTGCCAGACTCCCCGGGAGCTCCGTGGTGATGTTGAAAATTAGACTTCTGCTGGCAGATTGATCTATACTTTTTGTAATGAAAAGAGATCCACAACCTCCAGGCATATATAGGAAGATATTTAAAATGAAAAATGATGAGAGCAGTTTTCCAGCAAGTACAAAAAAGACGTAAAAAATTTTTGAAACAGCACACTCTGTTCCCAGCCCTGCACTTTACTTGCATTCTCAGCTAGTGTTGCTGGAGAGGGTTGAGTGAATGAAAGTCATTGCAGGTACTTGCAAAAGCATCTGGAGGGTTGCTTCGAAATGAAAGGCTACTTCTCTCATTTCTTTCTGGACTATGGCCGAAGAGATCTGAAGATTGCAAAACCCTGGGAAGGCAGCCCAGCATTGCCTAGAAGCGTGAGCTGAAAATATTTGAGTTTCAATATTCCCCTTTTTGTTGTGATTATTTTCTAACCAGCATTTACAAAGAGCTACACAGCCCTTTGAAACTCAATTCACTGGTGCAAAGAGAAGAGTGATTAAAAAAAATTCCAAAGACCAGATGGTTTGGGGATTTAAGAGTCTGAAGATTCGTATCTCTGTTGTGAGGTCAAATACACTTCTACTGCTTGAAAATCATTATCAACTAATAGACTTGGTTCTCAGGGAAACCATGACATATTAGTCCTTATGAGATGCTGTCTCTACCACTAGAAATACCCTCCACCTAGTGCAGGGTGTCACTGTCCCTTTCCTACATTTTCCACAGGACAGTTGGAGACTTTTTCATACAGTGCCCCCCAAGTCAAGTTTTTACATAGATACTTTTTGTTCCTGAGATGCTGGAGAAGGGGACAGGCATGCTGGAGACGCTATTGAGAGAAGAGACAAGCATCACCATACTTTTGTCTTTTTACAAAATAGTGGATGTTTTGCCTCTAAGTCTTAATGGGATCAACAGTTGCCTGAAATTGGGTCACCCCTCCAGCTATCAGTTTTAGTGGAGAAACTGGGGTCTGAGTATGCTTTGAGGTTGTCTCCTGTGTGACAGCACAAGTTTTACTAGTATAAGAGAACCATGCCCTGCTCACACTTTCTGAGGGAATAACAGAGCAATTGTCAGTCACACAAGGCTTGTCAATCTGACTCATTTCACCAAGACTAAATTTGTTTTGCAATGTGAATAAATTAAGACAGAACTGAAAAATGCCTCGATGAGGATTAATTAATCATTTGGAGAGTCCCGTCAGCTCTCAGGGCTCTACCATGGGGGTCCCGGAGTACTGTGAGTATGTTCTGAAAGGCAGCCAATGAGCAGGATCTGATTCACTGCCCGAATTAATCTATATGAATGGCTGTGGGACCCATTTGAAAGCAGCATTGAGAATTGGCGTATAAAAAGACAGCCCAATTTTTTTTTGCGGAAGCTACTTTGGGAAATGAATGAGGGCTTTACAATCTCCTTCAGCCATAAAAACACATACACATCTCACACTGCTGCTTGCCTATTTTAATTAAACCAATAATTAAATTTTAATGAAATGAAGGTTTTCTTGTAAAAGTGTCGGCACTGATTGAAGAGTTTCCATTCAGAGGAGGGAGGCGAAGTGGATATATCAGGTCACGGGGCTCCCCTCCCCTAACAAATATTGGAAGAAATACATGGAGAACTGGGTTTGTATAACGAGCTGAACAAGAAACACTTATGATAATGAAGTTGAGAGGAAGATTTTTCATAGAGCTTTGCCTGGCTGTGTATTTGTTTCCCCACTTCCCCCGGGATAAGTCTGTATTCACAAGGTCTTAAATTCTACGTGAGAGGCTAAATCCTTAGTCACTAGCACTGTCGCACCAGCAGCTCTAGGGATGGGCCCTGGAATAATCAACACTTTGCTTCATGTTACGGGGAAAAAAGGTGGAGATATGGACCTCTGTGGCCACTCTTAACTGAAGCTGGCCTCTGAGGCAAGTTTTTATTAGAAATGAATGAGAAAGCTCATGATTTTGCTGAGCCTGTCTCCAGAACGAGGTAGGTTCACATGCCAGCTTGCTGGGACAAAGCACAGTTTCACCAAATGCCATCCAAAGGACAAAAGGGTGCAGATTCTCAGATGAACACTCAGGCATCAGTAATAAGGGTTGCCTGCTTGAAATGCTTACAGATGTGCACCCAGCCAGAGCCTCTGACCTTAGGGAGAAAAAGTCAACAGCTGAATAGATAATGAAGTTTTTGGTTTTTTTTTTTTCTTTTTTTTTGATCCCGGATATCATTGCTTTAAGTTCTCCCATGGTGGCATTGGGGGGAGTGTGACCTGTACTCCCCCTCTTCCACCGATACTGTGTATGTCCTTGAGAGAGACTCCTCCTCAACTTAGAAAAAATTTAAGCTAGGAAAAAGCCCACAATTACCTAACTCTCTGAGAGAGAGTTGTGAGACTTGATGGATTAGTATTTACTGCGTTTTGCACATGTTGAGAGCTATTGATAAGCACACCAGGGAATGTACCAGACACATCCAGGGCTAAAAGGATGAGCTGCCACAGCTTGAACAAGAGGGCTAGTCTGGGGATAGTTAACCATTACGTCATGTTCATAGAAACCACTACAGGTCTATGCGGGAGGACTCTGTAACACACCTGCATTGGTACATCACTGTAAGCATTATTGATTTTTTTCAGAGATTGTGTGCAAATGGTATTGAAGGATTATTCTTCTAATAGCTCTTCTTTAGTTTTGTTTCCTTTGGAAACATAGTTAATACAATTCTGTCTTTCCTGGCTTTTCTTACCCCCACCCTAAAACTGTATAAACTCATTGTCCTGTTCCAAAATGAGTTTAACAGGGATGCAGAAATTCCAAAGATAAAGTAGTTCATAGATTTTTAGTAAAAATACGTGGCTAGGTATAAATGAGAGACCCACTATGTGCCATTGATGAGAAAAAGGCTTTTCTAGTAGACTCTGGTGGTTCTGTGGGCCAGGAAAGTGTGACAAAGATTGCCTCAACAACTCTATTGCTTCCAGAAACAATTTTTGCTTAGGATGATTTCCACTTAGGCAAAAGGGCTCTTCTGAAATTGTATCAAGCCATCTTCTTTAGCAGGTCTGCATGGGTTCCTCTAGGGAGGCAGAAGAGATGAGAGCAGGGTAAAACCCCCTTTGATGGGGAAGAGAGGCAGAGCCTGGAATCACAGGATCTGTGGGCGTAACATGGCATGCCAGTAGTTAGTATTTCTGTCGGGTTCATGGTTGGGGGAAACTGGGCCAGGTCTTATGACTTGCTTCCTTCCTGGTGTGTTTGCAAGAAGCTGCTTTTCGGCACAACCAAAGAGCTGGGAGGTGGGCTGGATTTCTGAGTGCTATGGAGTAGAGTAAAGACAGAAGGACTATACTCTTAAGAGATCAGCCTCAATTGCTTCTGGAGCCAAGATTCCGGGAACCCTGCCTGCTTTCAATCAGTCAAAGCAAAATGTAGACAAATGCTGTCCCTCAGTCTTACAGCTTCTTTGTCTCTGAGATGATTTCCTTCCCTGCAGTGCAAATTTCCCTGCATCTCAAATTTTGTTGTGTTTCTATTTGCAAGAGAACCATTCCTCACCCAGGATGGGGAGGATTTCAGTGATGCAGGTTTTAAATAACGGGCCATCCTCAGCTCCAAGTGTGTTTCTCATGCAACCCCCAGTGATGACAGCCTGCTTCTGTAGCACTGCTGAATTTATTAGCTCACAAACTATTATTTAGACTCAGTCCTAGCCAAATCTTGGTGTATCTACTGAGGATCTTCTAGACTTGGGCAATTCAACTCCAGCATTAGAGAAAGCCAGGTCTGATGGGCCCAGGATGGGAGTTCTCTCACCTACATTGTCATTGCTGCCTCACAAGATAAAGGAGGAATTGCACTGGGAGTTTGACTGTTTGCACCAGGTTACATTGACATAGAGAGCAGTCACTTGGATGGCTCCTGATACAGTGGGGTGGGTGGGTAGAGAAAGTCATTCAGTATTGATCATCAAATACTATTAATAAAGTTCAGTAGCCTGCCGTTGCTAGAAACATTGATTACACAGGATAAAGTGCTTGCAGATTTATAGGGGGTCACAGCATTCGCGTTACTACTGTGAAGGTCAAGTTTAGAGATCTATGGTTGGAAATACTTTCTTCTTTCCTTTGGTGCTTCCTCCTTCGAAATGCCTGGAAAGTGCCCTTCAGCCCTTGCCTTAGCCAAGCTAGTTTGCATAGCACTTAATATGAGCCAGCAGCGTAGCATTACCAAACTTCAGGTGCAAGCCTGCTTTTCCTTTGCCTTTTTGTGTTTTTATGGGTGTTATTATCTGTCCAGTTCAGCCCTGTATTGAACAGGAAGATGACTGATATTCATTCATTTTTGAAGCTTGTGCTAATCAAAGAAAACCAAGAGGAATGAGGATGGGCTACAAACCAAGATACATTTCTACAGCAACTGTGGTGGGGAATCCTTTTTGTAGTTAATTCCCTATGTCCTGATATGGTACCTCCTACAACAGCCCAACTTTTCATGTCTTCCTTCACTCGCTACGCTCACTAAAATGCTTAACTCACCAAATTTCTCAGCTAGGTTAAATTCTCTCCTTTTTCTTTGTTTCTTACCCCTTCAGAGCCACCTCTTTTTCTGGCAGCTTTGCATACTGAATATTGTTGTGTGTGTCAGAAACACTAAACGAGAGACAAACAGAAACCAGCTATAACGCAGTTTGTCCTGCTAATGGGAAAGCTTTGTGTACTGCTGTGTCTGGTTGGCATAAAGTCCATTTCCTTAAACATTCGGCAAACTCGATTCTTCCTTGTCTTGCACCTATTGTCTGTGCTCACACTTTTGTAATGGGGGTGCCATGTACTTTTGAATTAAAACAGACATTTTAAGCAAACCAAATTGATGACACAAGTGATGAGAAGGAGAACCAGGCTGTCAGGGTAGGAAAAAGAATTATTTATAAGCAGCTGGAAACTTGATATAGTTATGTCTGCAGGAAAATGTGGAGGATGTTTTGTCCAGCAGAAATATTTACCGAGCTGTAAGCTCAGAACAAGGGTCTTTACCTTGTACTGCTGCCTAGGGACCTGAAAAAAAGGATTAAAACATCAACGCTGTTGATTTAACTATTTAATTGTTATTCCATCTTCCTCCTCTGCTCCTTCAGTGCATCCCTACTGTTGTCATTCAACATGTGAGTGGTATTATGGGCTTTTTTTTCCAGAGGTGGGATAGTCAGCCGCACATTGTGTGGGCTCTATGATCAGCCAGAAGACTCAGTAGCCCAACGAGGGACTCTCTGCCTGCCTGTATCTCACGGATTGACTGGCATAGCGGGCGTTCCCTCACTCAGTGGACCAGGAGCTATCAGCAAGGCAACAGGTAGATCTGACTTGGACATACCTGTAGCATTCAGAAGAAATGCAAGTACTGTCTACCTGGAGTATCTGAGGCATGGAACAACACAGCAAGTGGCTCTGTAGGGGCAAAGTGGGAACACCTGACAGCAGTCAATACATCTTTGTAAAGATGAGTTGTGCATGTGTATTTAATATATGACTGGCTTTTCAGAAACTAGATTTAAATATGAGCCCAACAAAGTATATTTCAGAATATGAGTTTGTCAGAGTGTAAGAAATACACATTCTACTAGACAAATGAAAATTTTTATTCTTAAATGAGGCAAAAACCAGCATGGCGCTGAGCCAGTATGCTTCTCTTTCTACTTTGTGAAATGGTTCATGGCTGAGTTGTTCAACAGCTCAAGGTTTGTTTTGCCAAAATATTGGTTGTCGGTATTCCAAAAGAGATACAGTATGTGTGGAGGTCACATGGATGTTGCTTGAGTCTAAGCTGCAAATACAAGCCTGGGTGAACCTCTGCACAGGCATTCACAAATGGAAGATCATGTCTTCTCCACATTCATATATATTAATTTTCTTTTAGCGATCACTTACGATAAGCATTGTGCTTGCACAAAAGCCAATCAGAATGAAGGGTTTGTTAGAGAAGAAAGCATCCAAATAGAAAAAGTAATATCCCCTTATTAAAATTTACACATTTCTTGGCTACATATAGTTTTGACAGGGAAACTCATTCCTCTATATAATATAAATGAAACATGGAGGTATTTTACACAATGATATTTCAATTGCATTTCATAAAACTCAGGATGGCTCTGGAATGAGTAATTTATCCAATTAGACTGGTTTATTTTGTTTTTAATGCAACCTAGCTGTCCTCAAATCTATCTCACTGATTTAAAAATTGAAATAATCCTATTAGAAACCAGGTGTGAGTGCAAAATGGGTGTCAGTTTTTTTGAGAATCAGGAGGAAAATATCCTCAGGTTAATCACAGATTTCCAAGCTGATTTTTGTTATTTGGACTTCATTTAATGCTAATGTGCAAAAACTGAGTGAGTTTTGCAATTCATTGGTATAGACTCTTGACAGAAAATGTGAAGCTTGGCTGTGGCTGGTTGCTTTATTCTGGTGATATTGATTCTGGTGCTACATTTGCTGCATTTATGTCTTCTTCAGGCCAATTTTGCTTTAACATGTAAATTGCTTTCAAATGTAATTCAGTAGGGGTTCAGATGCTAAGAACAGGCTGAATTCTGTCTTGGAGGTGACAGAATCAGTGGAGATGTGAAAATAACATAGGAAAATTTTATTTAAATATGTTAAAATCTTGTATGTGTTTCCCACTTTTACTTTACAGATCAATAGTACTATGGTTGCTAGGTATCTAGTGGAGGACTTCTGTCTTCCTCTCATCACTTTGTTTACAAGGAAACTTTCCAGACTATCTCATCCAGGAAGATTTTTAATCTTATATCATTCTAAAGCAATGCTATAGCTGAAAATATTTTCTTTCTGTATCCTTCTGGATAAAGGATTGCAAAGTTTACAGTCATACAACATCTCCATGAGGAAAAATGCAAAATTTCAGAGGTATGGAAAGCATGGGTCTAGACACATGAACAAGTTTATGTGATTAATATATTACTTAGTGTCAGGTGATCTATGGTAATGATTTCTGCATATGCTCATAAAAAGTGAAATAATTGGACTGAGTGCTCTTTTAATGCAGGGAAAATGATACTGAATTATCTTCCCTTTGCTATAAGTATGTACACATACTTAGTGGAGATCAGATGACATCTCTGACTTTTTTGTGTATTTGAGCACTGGAGCACAAGAAAAGAAAATTACTGATCTGAGCTTGTGCAGCACCTGCAGAGAGCCCAGAGGTCCTGCCTTTGTGCGTCTGATCCCCTCTGTCCTCTCCACAAGAACACTAACTCTGGCACTAGTAGGAAGTTGGAGTCATGAGTTTAATTTTCATTTTGTTTAAGGATCACAAAAACCTAAGGGCACAGGGGAAACAACAATGACATCAGTATGAACCGGGCTGGCAGTGTAAGACTAATAGAAAAGGAGGATCTGTGTGATTTACTTCTGGCATTTATCTCTGGGTAGGCTTCTTAATCTGTTCAGCCTCTGTGTGTTGAGGTGATGGACCTCCTATTCTTTTTGGGGTCTTTCATTGGCATTTTATATGCTAATCACTCTTCTCAGTATGTCTTGTTTTCAGATCAAATCCAGGTTCCAGAGCTTTCTGTTACATGATGTTTTCTTGTACTTTGGGCACAACCACGATAACTACCCCAAAATTTTAAAAGAATATACGAGATATTTTCCCCCAAGCCTTGCTGCTGGTGTTCCCTTCCCTTTGGATTGATATATTTGCAGAGAAACTTTAGCAATTTTTTCTAAAGCTTCTTCACACAGAGAGACAGAACCAGATCACTGGGTTGTGGTAAGGGCTTACTGAAGATACAAGCTTATAACAGAGGCCAATGTTACGTTTTATGCAGGGTGGAAAGCTAAACACTCAACTAGCATCTTAGGATGCAGTGGGGAGAGGTGGTCACTATGTGGTATTTATGATCCGTCCCAGTGCAAGAGGGCTGGGGGATCTGACTGTGTGATGTGAGAGGGGATCCTGGGCATTCAGTCTGTCTGCAGCCATTGCCTGCTTGCATTCATCAGCTCTCATCGCCTTCTGAAAATCCATGCAGTAGGAATTAATAGTTCCACACAGTTCTAGTGACAGGTACAATTGTCACAAGAAAGAGAATGAAGCGACAATGTGGAAGAGCTCCTTCAAATAGCTTCTAATTAGCTCTGAAGTAATTTTCTGTCAGTTGTACTAATTTGCAAAAGACATAGTGTGTCGGCAGTGCTCGTAAAACCCATTACCCACCTTCCGAGTATCCAGCATATTTGAGGACACTGTGCTTGCATTCCCTTGATTCTCCCTTCTCCTTATATATGCTTTGTTATTAGTTTTCATTGAGTCTTGCTGATATAAGAGAACTCTAAAGTTGTATTGAGTTTGTGTGGTGAGGTTTTTGTAGCAGGGGGCCTACAGGGGTGGCTTCTGTGAGAACCTGCTGGAAGCTTCCCCTGTGTCTGACAGAACCAATGCCAGCCAGCTCCAAGATAGATCCACCACTGGCCGAGGCTAAGCCCATCAGTGATGGTGGTAGCACATTTGGGATAACATAGTTAAGAAGTGGAAAAAAACCCTGCAGAATAGCAATTGCAGCTTTGGTGGGCACCTGGTGTCCAGCCAAGGTCAATGCACCACAGAAGCCTTGTCTCAAAGTCTCTCAGGTGTGTTAACTCTTGGAGAATTTAAGACAAGCAATGGATGTTTCCATTGCATTTAGGATGAATCTTTTTGCATGGGCAGGTTGTACTTCCTGAACTGTCACGTTTTTAACACCCATAGAGCTCACACAAAATAGCCAAAAATTCAGTACTCTCATGGCAGAACAACATCTCTTTATCTAAAATATGGTATCTTGTGGACCGTAACAGATTTTTTTTAACTTGAAATCAAACTTCTTTATAAAAACACAAAACTCTGAACCTGAATTTTCATAAGAAATGAGTCCTTATGCCTTCTTTTCTTATTTCTGCCTAGTTGTTTGTACAGCAGTGGTCCCTCTCTGAAGGGACTGATGTACTTTCATAATTATGGTGAAGGTATTTTAATCTGGTTTGGTTTATAACTTGGTGGTGACATCCTGTGACCCTGCTGGCATGCACAGAAACCAAGGAATGTCATGCTTGTGCCACTTGTTCACACATTGCTGGGCTGAGCTGGGGAGGTCTTACCATTTGCCTAAAGCACTTGATCAATGAAGATTCTGCAGGGTGTAATGATCATCATGTGAAAACAGTCCTTGGCTTCTTAGAAGATTTGGAGTTTATCTCCAGTCTGTGATTCCTTCATTGACATGAGCAAAGGAGAGTGTGTGCACATGGGCTGTCTAGTATATGTTTGTGTGGTACTGAGTTCTGTAAGCATCTGCCTTGTGCTCAGAGACCAAGGTTCATGTTACTGCTTTAAAAATCCTTAGTTTCTTAATTCAGAGAGGAAAAACTTTTACTGGAGGGACTGAAAGGACTCATGCCAAAATAAATTACTTATTGGAGAGGTAAAATACTGAAATTAATGTCCCCAAATTGAAAAGACAAGATGTAACCTTTGTCTTCTTCATATAGGGTAACTGTCTTCACTGTCAGCCGTCAAAATATGCTGGAGTGATGTGTCTCTGGACCCAAAATGCCATTCTGGTGTTAAGAAAGCTGAAATGAAATCGCTGCATCCCTTACAAAATGCTTGTTTTGGACTATTTGAAATTTTCACATTGAAAACACTTTGCTGGAAAATCCTCATCTGACTTTCTACTCAACTTCTTTACCTGCTCTTTCTTTTTTACCAAGTCCTTTGATATCATTCCACTGAAGCTAAGGGTGTGCTTGGTGCCCTCCTAGGAATCTGAGCTACAACTACAACTGTACTACAGTGTCTCTTGTGTGCTGGCGAGTGAGCAGGCTCTGAGTTACCATGCCTCGGTGCAGATAGGTACATCTGAATCACCGTAGTGGCCCTTGGAGTGAACTCTCCCCTAAATTGCACCTTGCAGAGGTGCCTTTCCTCCCTGGCCTTCGCTATTCAGCCACGAGATGCATCTCTGCAGGGCAATGCATGCATCTGCAGCGGCTGCAACTTGGGACAACCACCGAGGCTGGAAGCTGAAAACCCCCCGTGAGCCTCGGTGAACCCCCTCCACCTGTCCCTCATGCTGGGTGTATCTTCCGTTCGTTGTCAGCGCTCATTAAGATCGAGGGCATCTCTCTCACTCGCTGTGCCTTCTCCATGTCTCTGGTTTCACTGGAATGGAGTCAAATGGAGACGAATCCGTGCAGGGTCTGGAACGGATCAGCAGGTCAGCTGGGAATGCCTGTCAGGCAGCCAGCATGCTCCCTCCCTTCTCCCTGGCTTTCTTTTCGGTTTGTAGCTCTTCTGCTTTCTTGTTGCTATTGCCACCCTCCCCGCACTCCCCCTGCCACACACCAAGCACCCAGACCTTTCCTGAGCACTTTACTTAATCCCCAGGATTCTTTATATAGGAATTAATCTTCTCGTCACAGTGGGAGAGCTCGGAGGGAGGGGGTACATTTATCTCTCCTGCTGAGGTCTAGAGTTGCATTGCTGTGATTATTGGTGGGAGCAGTGTGCATGTGTCTCGGGATCTGTGTTTAGCTTCTTCATTTCTTAAACGGCACAGGGGCAGCAGCAAGGCACGCTGGCAGCTTTGCTTTCCAGCTGCATTGTGTCCGCTGCTAGAAAGAGGGAGTGTGAATGGGGAGCAGCATGGCAGAACAAGAAGCCAGTGGCTTGCAAGTCCTTCTCTCCACCCTCCAGGTAAGAATAGCTCGAACTAACAAGAGAGGCGCTTGAGCTTGTTTCCCTCTTTAACTCACCAGCAACGACTTGTTGGCGTGCAGGAGTCCTGACCTGCACCTCCCACCCTAAAAAGCCTTTATGAAAAGAAGTTTCACTATAATGGGAAACGAGCGCTGGCAATTACTGCGATGCATCAATCACCGAGCCCCGTCTGAGGGCACGGTCTCGGCTCCGGAGAACTCACTGCGTTCAGCGGGGGAGCGAAGGAGGTGAGGAACTGGCTGCTTTGCAATGAATGGGACCTGACAACGCTGTCAGTCTATGAGCAAGGCAAGCCCCACCAGCGCACGTCGCTGCGCTGAGGACTGAGGGGGACGAGTAAACAGATCTGCCTGGAAGCAGCAAGTTCCTCCCTGACAAATTGTCTTCACCAGAACCCTTAAGCACTCATGGGGAAGTGACAAAAACTCTTGAGGCTGAGATCGGTGAGGAGCTGGCATTGGGTGTGCTCAGTAGGTGCTCCCAAGGAGCAGAGGGAAGGGAAATATCCTGGTCCAGGATCATACTTGTTGGACAAGCTTGGCCAAGGGATGAAGGAGAGACATGTCTCTCTCTGCCTGTAGGCACCCCCCTTGGTTTTGTTTTCCCCCAGCATGGATGCGCTCCTCCTGGTCTTGCAGGAGCAAACACCTAGGCTGAAGCATGAGCTACCCTATGAAATAGGGGGGAAGGTGTTTTGGGAGGGAGACTGTACTTTCATAAGCCATCATTTTGTCATGAGGGGTGGGCAGGAATGGCTTTGCCAAGATAAGCTATGTGCATAGAAAGCATCTTTTGGTTAGTTAGGGTGAAATGCAAGTTGTCTGTACTTCTTGGCTGCCCTGAGCCCCTGTGTACAGTTGTGCTGATGTGGACTGGAGCCCTCCGGGGACGCGACTTTCACATCTGAGGTGTGGAGAAGCATGCATGAACTTCGAGATGGTGGAAAACGGAATTTGCTTTATTTTAAGCAGACACACATATTTATACTTCTTAGCAAGAAGCACTATTTGTGGACCAGACCATGCAGCCAGGGTTGTTATTAGCTCATGTACTCCTTCAGTCACTCTCTTATCACACAGGGAGAACAGACTTTCCCAGGTCTGTCTTGATCATACTCTCCCGTTCACTCCCAGGCACATCTTGTGTACGAGAAGCCTCTTATCTGTCCATTCTCACAGGCAAACTCCCAACATGAGCTGTACTCAGCTGGTCAGGGTCTCTTTTCATAATTAGCAAGCAAGAGTTATGTACTTGTTTAGAAAAGAGCTCAAGGATGAAAGTCTTAATTCTGCAACGCAGTGCTGCCAGTACAGCTAACTGTAAAGTGTATCCACATTGAGGCAGCAGCATCCTCTGGCTGTGTCATGTGTGATCAAAACTTCACACACTGCAGAAACAGAACACGAGAGATAGGGTGTGTAAAATGGAATTAACCTCTTGGATCAACCCAAGGATTCATGTCTCTCAGCACTGTGTCTTGGAAGGCTTCGAAACTATAGTTGTAGGGTCAGATCAGCCTTGACATTTTTATCCAGGCTTATGTGGCTGTCAGCAACTTGTATTTCTGATATCATTGTCAGACCCTGGTTTGTTCTTCATGGCACCTTGTGGCAGAGAGTTCTGCAGGTAAACTGGCACACTGCAAAAAAATCGTGCTCCTGTCTTTTTTTTTTGGCAGTGTAACTTGCTTCCCTATGTTCTTACAGCTTATTCAATGCATATTTTGTTCTAGAACATGATTTTGCTGTATACAAGTTATAGTCCTTGCCCAATGACTGTGGATAATTGAGAGCTGAGTGTACATCTATTTTTTCTTATGGTCTCTATCATTAACAGTCCTGGTGCTCTCTGCATAGCCTGGGAACTCAACCAGGCAAGGCCCAGGAAAAAAAAGAAGAATTGGAAAACTGGAAGCTGTAGTTCAGAATCACATATGCCATTCATTGACAAATCTACATGGATGGCTAGAACTAGAAATAGTTAGAAACACTTCAAGTGAAGTAGTGGTACGGGTAAAATTGCAAAGTAGCATAGCATTCATCCCCAGTATTACAAAATCTAACCTTGGTACAAGACCTTTGTATTCAAAAATTCTGTACTCTCTTAGAGAAGAGCAAAAGGCTTTATTGTTATATCTTCAGTTAGATGCAGAGGTTTGAGTGCTAGAGGACAGAAAGTAAGTGGTTGATGACAATTACAACACTCATATGTTCTGATTCACCTCCTGCCTCTACCTCTAGCAAAAGCATTACCAGCATAACTGTAATGCCATCACCTATCTCTGTTAAAAAAATCAGGTGATAAAAAAGACCTTTACTTGACATAGTTGGAAAGCACTAGCCTGGGAAATAATATCTTTTGTTGATGTTTGCATTTGCTGATAACATCTCTCCACACTTAGTTATTTGCTGCAACAGCTGTCCAAAACATGGTCGCTTTGTTTTTGTGTCCTTCTGGATTGTCAGTGCTGGTTCATATTCTTTTCTTGGGAAAGAAAAACATGTCTGCTGCGAAGAGGAGGCTATTCTGCAGGATATTGCGGTGTACTTTTCATCTCTGTTAGGACCTAATATTGCTCTGTTTGCAGAAAGCTTTCAGGTGAAGAATGAGGGGACATTCAGCCACCAAGCCAGTCTCTATGAACCTCAGAAAAAAACCATCCTTTCTCCTTCAGTTACTCACACAGGGCTCAATTTCCACCTCCCTTCCAAGCACTGGCACAGGTGGTTGTTCTCAGTTAGATGAATGTCCCCACCTAAGATAGAGTTTATCACCATCAGCTAAGGGAGTGATCTACCCCATCTCCTCCTGGCACAGACTCTTTTACTCCTGGTCTCACAGCCTGGCTTTAGTTAGGATGGTATCAAGCAGAAGAAAGCATTGTGCACTTCTTAACCGAACTCCTGCTCTAGTCAAGGAAAGAAACACATTTTGTTTCTGAGTTCATCAAAACTGTTCTTAGTGCAGCAGAGGAGCATTATCCTCCAAAGACAGCTCAAACCCCTGAATGTGCAACCTGTCACAGATGTTCTGAAAAGTCACAAGGTGAAAAGCAAAAAATGCTTTCAGAGCACAGCTGCATTTTGTCACCAGGATGTCACTGCAGGGAAGGCGTGACATTTCAGATCTCTGGGTAAAACGTGCTTCATTGCTTACAAGGCACAGCTTTACAATGTGAATTTCAGTTTTAAGAAAAACCTCGCCTTGTCTTGCTGACGGAGTAGAGCTCTTAGGAGTTTACTGTAGTTTCTCATTTTGCTTCTAACTCTATTGCTGCCTTTGCTGTCTCTTCTTGACTCTTCACATCCCATCCTGTTCCCACCTCTTACTGTGAGACATCAAGCTCTTCACACCTAGCTCTGTTCTGTCATACACAAACAGGGAAGTACCTAGACCAAGGCTGGGGTGGTTACTACTTCTCACCCTGCTCCTCAGTCACAGCATGGCAGAAATGAGCACCCTCCCGTTGTTTATTTTATGATCAGGGGCAAAAGTCTGACATTCCATTTTACAGGCAGCCTCACTAGTGCAAAATCCCAGAGACATTTGGGATTAGATCTCTTGTTTACTTTAATATCAGGGGAGGTGTCTGGGCATTAGTCAAAACCAGCTTTTAGTTGCTAAGAAGAACAATACAAAACTGAAGCCAGCATCTTTTCAGAGGTGTCCCAGACTATTGAATCCTTGTAGACTGTAGAGCATCCTAGTTCCTGCTCCTGGTTGTCTTGGCCCTCACCTCATTCCATTTCCTAACCAGTTAGCTAAATAAGAAGCATTTTGATTCTTCCCCTGCTTTCTCCCTGCTCTCTTCCTCGCTTGCCAGGACCATACGTGGGCCTGCCTTGGTTACCCCTGAGAACCTCTCCTTATTCTGTGGCAGCATACATCGTGTCGCCTGAGGAGTCCCAGATCTCCTGTTGGCTCTGGGGATGGTTTTCACATGCTTCCCGAAGCCACAGTCCCCGTTCACATATTCTGCAAAGCTGGCAATCCCTGCGGTTATTGGCAGATCTTTGGCTCAAACTGTGTCCTGCTACGTTGGCCTGCACGTTCCTAAATGCTATAGTTCAAAAGGTAAGAGGTGAAAATCTTGTGTATCAATGGAAGATATTGTTTGTGTACAGGGATTCCTCTCTGAATGGCTGTGGCGCCCAGTAGGAAACAGATACAGGATCCACTGTTTGCTAACTTGAACCTCTCTGCTCCTCTTTTGAGCTGTTTCGCTGGCTGGCTGACAAGGCAGTTCTATTGTTATCCTAAAGACAAGTGGGAAGATATCTACGCTGCTTCAGCGACAATGAACATAAATGTATTTTGCAAAATGTTTTTGTCTCCCCTGCATCCTTGCACTTACTCTGTCAGCAGAGCTGCTGAGATTCTTGGCTTTGAGCAAAATAGATGCAAAAATCCCAGGAGCTGCTCAGCAAACAGAATGCCCACTGATGTGGGCTGGGGATGGCAGAGCTTGAATTTTGGATCTGTGTTTTTGGGAGGCAGCTTGGCAGGGAGGGCTTAGTGGAATAGCCTTAGAGGGGACAAAAATCAACTCGAAACCAGATGGCCATTTTAATGTGCTTCATTAACTGAGTTTTACTGAGATTGTTGTACCTAAAGCAAACAGCAGTGGACTTAGTGTCCTCCTATGCCATACAAAAATTATTCTAGCTTTGGAGCAGCAAAAGTAGTGTAGTTATGGCAGTGAGACACCCAGCTATAGGGTGTCTAGATCCATGGGGAAACACTGGGTGCTCCAGCAGCTCTTCAGTGTCTCTACTGCCGATGCTGCTTAGGTTTCATGAGCCTGTTTTCTGCTTTAACTGTAGAAGAGAAGGATTAATTCTCTGCAAACAATCCGATAGAGATAATGTAGACTCCCACCACAGCTTTTCAGCGTCATTGCTTCTTCTACCCACCTTAGCTGTCACCTCCTCCCTGTCCAAGGAGAACCTAAAAGTCACCCAGAGCTCTTCCCTACAATCCCAGGCTCATCACCATGGGGCACTGCTAAGCAAGAAAGAAGGAATGAGTCTAACATCCATGCATCAACCCCGAATTCCTGTCAGGCCACAGAAGAAATATTGAGGATTGGCACTCTTATGAATCAGCACAGAAGACTAAAAGCCCTCAGAGGAAGCTGAGGTACTTTGGACTCTGCTGAAACCCCTCCACCAACTGAGCTAGGACCAGAATTTCACTCTCTGTCCCCAGGCTGGCTGCAGCTGTTGCTTTGAACGTGCTGCCAGCTCCTCAGAAAACACTTTCAGTTCGGCTATCCAGAATTCCTTGTGACTGCATTAATGAGAATTCAGGACCTCAGGGTGCAAGATGTCCCCAGAGACTGACCAGCAACTATGGCTGGGCTGTGTGAAAGGGTGTGTTCACATCAGTCTCAGCAGAACTTTCCATGTTGAACAAGGAAATTGGGTTTTAATCTGTCCTCTCCTGTCCCTCATCCTTGCCTAGGATGGCTTGTTCTTTGAGGACAAATGAGATTGTGTCATGAACATTCCTGGAGGCTGCTTTTGTCCTTCCTTGCAGAAATGCAAGTGTGATGGGATAGCCATGTTGCTAAATCAGTTGAATGTAGGTCTGGAAAAATGGATTATAACCCTCTGCATATAATCATGTAAAATGGCTAATAATCCCACTATGCCTCACATCAGTGTTTGGGAAACTAGGCAATCAACATTGTAAAAAACATATCTGAAGTTCTGGTGACAACATAGCAAAAACATCAAGGCGTAAATTAATAATTCATTTTCATCGCAGGGCTTGGATTCTCTACAATAAATAATGCACAGAACCACATGGTAAATGATGAGGACAAAAAGCTATATGGGATGATTTTCCAGGCAGCAGGCACTGTTCATCCTAAAGCAGAGATTTTGTAAAATAAAACAAGTCGTCATGAAATTAAAAAAATGCAGCTACTCCAGGGGGCCAAATGAGTGCTTAAAAATTAGCTGTTGAGGGCCTGACTTTGTACTTTTGGCCAGGCTGTTCAGCTTGGACTATCTGGAAGTAATATAATGGTACATTATACCATGTCAAGCAGCTTTATATTGTGTATTTTTCACCAACTGCTGCATTACAGATAGAAACACACATTAAACTACGTTATGAAGGGGGTATATGCATTTGTTTAAAAAATTTAGCTTTCACATGCAGTATAAAAATATATTCAAATGCATTTGCTCGTCTATTTGTAAGTCAAGAACAGTTATTGGTGGCTATCTGGCTTCCATAGGTGTTTTGTATGCCTACAGGTATATTTTTATGTCAAGGGAATACAGATATATTTTTATGTCAAGGGAAAATTTCCACCTTCTCCTTTTCTAGGCTTCAATAATTTCCCTCAGTGAAATATATGAAGAAATATTTTCATACAGAGAGGAGTTTGCTTGAATAGATCTTGCGATTCTTTGTATAGCATAATAGTATTTTCAGAGTATTATGCTGTATTTTGTTGTGATGGTTCAGAGATCTTTTCAACACATTCTTCTCTTGGATGCATTGGTCCAGTCCTCTTGGCTTTATCTATAATGGGAAAAATGTTTGTGGTAGCAAATATGTTTATGGACATCTTTGAATTAAAGTTTATTATACTACATTTAGCAAAAAGCACAAAAAAGTTACTTGCATTGAAAAACGTGAGGGCTGATAGTGGTTAATTTTAGCGGTGTCTACTGACACCAGCAGAGAGTTTACTGCTGTGTGTTAACAGGAAAAAAATTAAAATTCATAAATGTAGCAGGAATTTAAGAGATGGAGAGGGATTTTTTGTAACTTAGTCTGGAATAGCAAGTTGAACATTTCTCGTGGAATTGTTGCCATCATAGGGATGCTGCCTCTGCGTAACCTTTCCTGTTTGTGCCAGGATAAGTAACACAACACGTATCATCACTGTTCTTATGGTAAACGTAGGGGAGGGATTTATGGCTCTGGAAGTGCAGGTAAAAGCCTCTCCTTCTGTAGGGCTCCAGGAGGAGTCAGTGGGAAGTGCAGAAGTAAGACAGTGTTTGCTGGTAGCTCCTCATGGAACAGCCCAGGCTCCTGGGAATAGGTGGCCCTTGTCTGTGAGTGTTAGGGTTGATGTGTGCACACCTGAGAACCTCAGACCTTCACATGTGTCTAAAAATCCCAAATCCATAGACATGCCATGTGCCCACCTACACCCCTGAGCTCTGCCAGACTCCAGCCTCGTGATTACGTTCTCACCAGACTAGGATAGAAAATAATTCCCTCTTGCCTTTCGCTGTTCTTTTAATAAGCATTTGACTCACAGTCTATTTGCACCTGTTTTGATTACAGGGCCCAATGGGCCATAGGATAGAAGCACTGATCCATCACCTGGGACCATTCTGCATGCCGAGCTTGCTGCTCATCTCTTGGGCCGAGCAGGCTGATTTCAGTCCCCAGGGAACTGTGAGGCCAGAATGTGCCTGGAAATTGGCGAGACACACTCCCTGAGCGGGAGCTTAAGCCTTCTCCAGGGAGAGGAAGAACCGTATGAAGCAATCTCACCAGGCAGTCTCCCTTCTCCCCACTGACGGAACCAAGTTTGCTGCAGGAGGCAAGGAAGGAGTGTTAGGGGGAAGCCATATGGTATATTCTTGTACAACTAAATTGTCCAGCTCAGTTGATGTACTGGTGGCTCTGGAAACCTGGAAGATAGCTGTGCAACAGAAACCACTACTGTGCTGCCCTTTTAGAAGGGACAGTTTAAGTTCAGAAAAGACAGTTTGAAGATTCTTTTAAAACACAATCCATCCTCAAATATTTGTAGACATTTTCTATTCTATTTTTTTTTAATCTGTTTTTTTTTTAAGATTATGTGTTCTTTGTGAGAAGTAGACCCAAATATAGTCTAGGTGCATTCTTTGAGTGAGGATTCAAATCTCAAATCTTTTGTCTTTTCAAACAGGGCAACTACCTTAGTGCAGTTTTGGGAAGGAAAGTCTGATATCATGATGAATGCCCCTTAAAATAAGGGAAACCAGGTCACTCTCCTCCACAGGTCAATGGAGACGCATCATATTCATATCCATGACTTAGTATTTTCTTTTGATCTGTTGTGCTGTTATGGCCTTTGTTTTACTGAGTGGAAACCTACCATATTATAAAGAAACTAAGGTTTCAGAAATCAAGAATTTGCCATTGATTTCATGAGATGTCTTCTAGGGAGGATGAAGATAACATGGTAGAGATTCTTCTGCCCACAGGCACCACTAAGGTACAAAAAAAGAAAATTAATGTTTTAGGCCACCTATTGATTGATAGAATAATGTTTGCTTCACAAGAAATTCCATGGGTGAAGCTAAACCTCTTTCTCTTAGAGGATTTAGAGAACACAGCTGGGTTTTTCTCCTCATGGTCTCTTCTGGAAGATCACAGCCTTATTTTCAAAAGGTGCTGGAGGTTGAGGTGCAATTAGTGAGAACAGAAAGCTTTCATGATGATTCTTATTAGAATATTGAGTAATTCTCACACAGGAGTCCTGTGGGAGAAATAACTACTCTACCAAAGAAATCTTGTCTTTTTTTCCCCCTTTCAGTAAGGGATGCTTTGAAACCAAGACCTACATTCTTCTGACACTAGAGCCATGGAAGCACCACAGCATCATGTTTTACTGCAATCAACTTCTGCAAAGCCTTTATGCACACTAATTTTTGGTGTAATTTACAGGCAGAGGCTTCCCACTGGGCCCAGTGGGAATTTGATCCTTGGAGCAAGGAGACAGACTCTCCTCCCCTGGGCCCATCTGCACCACTGCACTCTCTGCAACCTATTCCCTTCTTTTCCCAAGAGAGAATGGTGGTGTACTGACAGCTAAAGCAGGAGTCCTGGGCTTTATTTCAGAACTGTTATAAACTCCTTCAAACTCATTTAATGTCTGTGCCTCTAGAATTCTTCATTTGCTCGGCAACTGCAGAGCAAACTCATCTGTCAAGTTAGGGCAACGGGCATAATTTCACAAATCAAAAGGTTAAACAACATGAGCAGGTGACACTCATACAACCTGGGTGAAATCCGTGCAATGCCTGCTGTCCTCTGCCATTTTCTGGTTTTTTTTTATGGGATTCCTATTGAAAGGTCAAAGCAGCAGATTTGCAGTGAAGATAAAGTTGGCCCTCCATTTTATTCAGGAGTAACCTGGCTAGCAGGAGCGTGACAAGGAAAGACAGAGATCCTTCCACAAGCAGTTTGCTTGGCATGGTGAATGCCCACCTGTCTGTACTGCAAAGGAGAGGAGGAGGGAGAATTGTCCACCTGACCTTTCCCTGTGATTAAAATGCTGATCTGATTAAGTCAGAGGAACAAACTGAACTGCCTTTTTCAACCCTCCATTTTTCCAGGAATAAATCAATGCCATCCAAAGAGAGACAGTTTCTGGAGAGGCTAACGGAAAACAGAATTACTGCCTTGATTTATGTGGCCTCCTCTCTGGGAAAATCTCCTGCATTTGAGTGGCCTCTCGCCCCATGCTAAAGTCCTGCAATGGAAGAGAGGTCTGGAGATGACAAATGAGAAAGAGAATGTGTGCCTGGCTCAGTTATTCTTTGACAATCTCTCTTCCCATAGGGCTAAGGTCATTTGATCTCTCCATAACGCACAGGGATTTCAAGGGGACAGCTGGAAGCAGAGATGCATTAAAAAGACTTGCTCTCCGAGATGAAAATCATGCTTATTAGCAGTTTGTTTCAAAGGCTCTCACAGCAGCAGCGGTATCAGTGACTGCAAGCTCTGGAAGGTTTTGTCTAAAAGGTGGTTTTCTGGGAGGCTGGCGGATCAAACAGATGGAAATCTTTCTGACTTTCCCTGCTATGTCCTAACAAAGCCCACAGAGCACTGTAGAGCAACGGACCTCCTTGAGAACATGCTTAAATAAAATAGGATATGACAACTACTTTTTGGTGGTCTCTCCGTGCTGGCAGTGAATGCAAGCATTGGAGACAGACTGACATAGGCCAAACCTCTCACAGAATCACAGACTCTCTTTAAGCTCATCGAGTCCAATCATTAACCCAGCACTGCCAGAACACCACTAAACCATGTCCCTAAACACCAGATCTGTTTCAGATATCAGCTCATTGTCACATCAAGACTGAGATCTCAGTGAGACATGTATGAGTCTATGGAGGGATGATGCTCCTTGCCTGCCAGGTCAGGGTGTGCTGGGTCAATGCTGTCCCTCAGACACCTGTGGGCACAGCAAGTGTCAAAGTTTGCTCTGCTGCAGAAGCATCACAGTCTTGCTGCACAGAGAAAGGCATCAATAGAGTAAGAGCTCTCATTTATCTCTCAATTTGCAATGTCCCTGATCTACATTAGCCTGGCTCTCAGCTCAGAGGCCTCTGAAAGGACAGTGAGCTCATATTTTTAAATTTAACTCCTGTCACGTTTTCCTGGAGCACAAATGCAGCAGTGGGCTCATTCACTGAGCTAATAAAATGCCTTTTTAGCTTGGCTGACCAGCACTTAGTCTGCAAGAGCTTCTGCGCTTCAGAACTGAAGTAACAAGGGCTGAACAAAGCCCCCAACACAGAGTGATAGAATGGTTTGTGTTGGAAGAGACTTTAAAGATTGGCTTGCTGCTGCTGGGTGTCTTGCACGGGGTGTAGACTAAAGATAATAAAAAGCTATGTTACCTTCTAGATGGAAAACGACATACCCCCGTCATATGTTTTAAAAACTTGGCAGCCTTTTCAGAGAACTGAGGGCTTTGCTTTTAAGAGATTGCTATTTAAATACAGACAGATGGGTATCAGCGATGCAGTTAAACAGATGTTCTGCTTTACGTTACTAGTAATAATACATTGAATCATTAGAATTTTGAAACGGAGTTTGCTATTCATTATAGATGCCGAGTTTTGTTTGTTGTTTCATTGCCCACTCAGACTGGATGGGGAAAAGAAGTTCATAATTTTTGCTTTCAGGTTCTATCTCTTAAAAAAATAAGGTGTGACTAACAATAGTTATTAGTGGTTTGTCTCCATTACTCACACCTCCCAGGCAAGTATCAGGGCAGACTGGGAGTAGATATAGGGACTCTCGTGGCTTTATCCTGCCTAGCCTGAGCTTGAACCTTATGGAAAAGGCCAGGAGAGCAGCATCTTTATTATGGCTATTTATTTCCACATATACACGCTCAAATTTGCTGTAGGATTAAAAATCTGTGGTTTTATTGAGAAGCAAGTACGTTTGGAAATTTTCCAAGGGTCTTCCAGACTCATTTGTACTTTGAGAAATGCCATTACTTGGAAAAAAACTTTGTTAACTCCCAAACGTGCTTCTTCTTTGAAAAGCAGAGTGTTCTCTGGACTGACACCCATAAAATCACACAAAGAAAGAGAGTAGCATGCTTCGTGCTCCTCTTTCATCGTTAGTAGTAGAAGGGAAAACTACAACCAAATGGAAAAAATAGATCCCTCCCAATTACGTTTGGGTGGCAGTTGTGTTAAGTAGCTGTAACAGAGTGGCATTTGAATGAAATATTAATATTTTAAAATAGTTCAGGAACAGCTAAAGTAACATAAAATAAAGAAATAAATCCAAGAAACAGCAATAAACAGGTGCTAACATGCAAATGGAAATCATTGTGCAAGAATGGTTAATGACTTATAGAAACTTACTAAGAGAGTGTGAAAGTCATATGCCTGGATAATTTTGGCATTAAAATAAAAATAGATTAAAAAGTGGAAAGAAGTGAACAATACAACATTCAATTCAGTCAAAATCTTCAGGTGTCACAGGTAACTCATTGTGAAATAAGAGATGAAACCTGAGAGAATTTATCTGCAGTAGAAATTACAGAAAGAACATTAGAAATATTCAAAGTCTAAAAGCCTTTTGCAGAATACCACGTGTTTTGATTTATCTCAAAGTTTCTTCATTCTTTTAACACTTCCAATTTGACAGAAGCATTTTAAGGTTATATAATAATGTGTTTTACCAGTGGTTCTGCGTAACAAAGTAATTGCTCTATTAGAGGTGCATTAATGAGAGGACGAAAAGAAAGGAAGAGAAAGAAAGAAAGGAAAAAAAAAATCTTTGTCAATAGTATTCAGGATATTGCAGTCTATAAGGGCATAATTCCTGCAGAAATCTGTTAAGACACTTTATTAATGTGACATACTAATGGTGTGGGACAGACTTGATGAACAACCTTACTCCGAAGTTAGGTGAAACACCTTGAAGTCTTTGTGACAAAGCAGGTGAAATGTCCCTTGAAAGAGGGTCAAGTCATATTCCATGTGCTTCTTAATTCCTATATCGATGAATTAAAAGTAGCATCTCCATTGCCCCTAGGCACAAGGATGAATCGCTTCATAAATAGGGCTAGAACCCACTGTGGTGAGTGGCTTTTTCTTCTCCCAGTCTGGGACTGGGATTCTACACAGGGGATAGGTCTTTTCTGCTGCACTTACTTCTGGGAAGCTGGGAGGAGAAGATTGAAATCAGGGAAGGAAATCTTTGAACATTCCTCAAATAAATGGAAGTAAGTGTGATTGAGAGCTGTAATACTTTGGTGCAGACAGTCTTTCTGCTTCATTTTATTGGAATAACTAGCCGGGCTCTGCCACCGATCTTCTTTGGTAATGACTAAGTGAATTTCCCACCTCAGGGTGATATTTCCCACCAGGAAAATAAGGGACAATGAATATGATCTTCTTGATGAGGGATGAAGTGGGGCAGGTGTTAATTAATATTTGTGAAGAAATCTATGATCCTGTGATGAAAGGTGTTATGTTAGTGCAATTTATTGCATTAAATATAGTAAGATTCCTTGGCACAGATGATTTCCACCATGTTATTCACCAAGTTATTTTGGCTAGAGATCAGCTCAGGCCAAGCTGTTACATCTCAACACCTTCAGTGTTTCGAAGACATTCAGATAGAAGTTTGGAATTTGCCCATCTCTGCCTTGGAGAAGTTCAGTCCCTCCGAGTGTAGCACATATCCTTCAAGAAGAAGCACTGAAGCTCAAAAAATAGGAGCAAAGCCCTGTACAGAAGTTGGCTTTGAGGCACTACTCCTGCTCAGTCACCTGGATGAGCTCCCACGCATTGTGCAGGGTATGTAACCCCTGACACCCAGCAGTGATCTGGTGTGTTATTCAAAAATTGTTGCAGGTTTATCACACCGAAGAGCAAACAAGGATGAGAAAAAAAAGGTACCTTCAGGTCACTGCAGGGTATGAAAAAAGCCACCCACCTGACTGTAGCGGGTGAGAGAGAGGGGCATTATTTTATCATTATTTGCTATATTCCCTGCTATAAAATCCACAACTGCTGCTTTGGGCTGATGCATAGAGCTTGGCTTGGGGTCAAGCTTCAGCAGGAATGAAAATAGGTAGTGCCTGAGTAAATGAGGTGATAGCCATGTTTCACAGGGATGTGCAGGAGCGAGCAAGAGCAACTCATCTGTACAGCTTGGGAACAGGAACAAGAACTTGTTGGGCCACGTGTCTTGTTCTGGGAGGTCCCTTGGCTGCCCTGTGTACAGTTTGAGGGCTACGTGATCCCACACAGCTGTGAACGCCGTTCTCGCAGGATTAAAGAGGTCACTTAGGACACTACCCAGCAGCAAGGTCCTCCTCGCCGAGTCTTTAAATAGCCCCCTTCCCCTCCATGTCTCCTTTGAGCTTCCTGGCTGGCTCAGGCCTATCTGACTCCTCAGCAGAGCAAATCCAGGTTAGACCAAAGAAATACACTTACTGTTTGCCACAGGGCATGGCAACATCTTTGGTGGTGCTGAGGATGTTTGGATGGGTGTTTTGGGAGCAGGACAACAGTAATGAGACTTCTTGGGATCCTTCTAAAGCTGGATGATGGTAGTATTCTATCAAAATATGCTTCAGTAATAAGAAAATCTAGGCTGTAATCACTTTAATTTGAATACTCCCTTATTCTGAGGTTGTGTAGTGACATTTCAGAGGTGCCTGAACCCTTTTTTTCCCCTCAGACAAAATGATTTTTTTTTCTAAACTTCCGTGTATCCAATACGTTAGATAATAACTTTCCAACGTGAAGAAATCATGGTTAGCTGGCTGAATATTGAGAGTGAGGGTGGGAACACACAGATAAGAAACTCTCCAGGGTATTTTGCTCTCTTATTTAAGTGTGAATTTTTAGCTCCACTTAAATTAGAAAAAGCAATTTACTCTGACAAGGCACAGAACATAAGGCACCAAACCTGGCTTCACAGTTATTGTAAGGCTGGATAGTCAGCTGTGGGAAGGAGATATCCAGCTGGCAAATCCATAACGCTGGCGGTGAGTGGCTGTGCCCAGCAGTTGGGTCTGGTACGCACCCCTACCTCGCTGGCGGTGGAACGTCAGAAGGGAGGTCTCTGATTTGAGCCTTAATACAGTTATTAGCAGCCCAATAGTTTCTAGAGGTCTCAGGAGAGAGAGTGAAGGCCAATGCTGCTCAGACCCTAACGTAGTCTTGATTTTAGCTAGTATTAATTTTGCACCAGGATTTCTCTTCAATAAGCTTTGCGCGCAGAGAGTGAGAAATCTCACTTGCAGGTGCAAGTCTCACTACACAGACAGTTAGGCTTCTGACTGCTGCTATTTGTGTGAGCAAATTTATTAAGGGTAAGAGAAGAAAGAAGGATGTATTTTGAGCACGTCAAGTCCTGCTTCCCTATTTAGAAACAGGCTATTTAAAAACAAATAAACAAACAAAAACTGGAACTGGACATCATATTCTTTGATCTCTCTAACAAAAAAACAAGTCTGGAAATTTGTTAGCCCAGTGCAGCAATAGCTTTTCTTTTAAAACAGGCCTTTTCCTTTTTTTTTCCTCCCCTCCCTCCTTAACAGTCACACAGCTTTGTGAGACTATACTCACAATTAATCTAACAGGACAATTGGTAGAAATCATGTTATGCATTGTCTCGCAGAAGTGACTTCTCTAATTTTGCATTTATTATTTTTGTGAGTGAAATAACTGCCTTGTATTTCTTCCCCCAAATAAAATATTTATTAGTTAATATCATGCTGCACAAATTAATGCTGTTTTATTTCTTTCTGGGCATCCTCCTTTTTTTTCAGCATTAATGCTTAAACTCACAGCAAACACTCTCAGTAGTTTGCATGTCTCATTTGGAGAAATACGTGCCTTTGGGCAAAAGACATGAAAGCCCAGGAGCTACACAAAAGACTGAGTTTATGGGAAGTCTTTGTTTTAAGCCAGCACTAAATGGGGAACTGTACTGATAGCTGCTGTCCTTCAGGTGGGACAGGAAAAATCCCACCTCTGTTGGATCTTCAAATCTTGCAGAAAATATCCCAGGAGACTTCCCTGACAAAATGAAACTACCTGTTACCGCAGCTTAGTTGCAATTTTATGATCTTGTCTTGAGTAAATACCAGGTTGTCTTGGCGCGTTCCCAGGAGCAGGACAAGGAGACAAGAATTCCTTCCCTGCTTAGTTGTGGGTTAGAAAAATAACCTGAGCTGCCTGTCAGAAGGATCTTGGGATCAAACTGTTGTCCTCCAAACCCAATGTCACTAACTAATCACTTGCTGCCGGTAATGTATCATGACTATGCGCTTGGGTATTTTTTTATTCCTGGCTTTCTCTGTCCTCCTGCTGTTTATCTATGAGGAGCTTCAGCCAAGCTAACCAAAGCCCTGGTGTTTTGGGGATTAATTCCCAGAAAAAGCTCAGAGAGGAACTATCAGCCGGGAGCTGATTAAATGCATCTGAGCTCAGCCCCGTGATACTCGCGGTTGGGTGAGAAAGGCAGCAGGCTTTGCTGCAGTCAGGCTGAGAAGAGGGACGCTGGCCAAAAAGTACAGCCACGCTTGATCTTTTAAGTGGTGTTTTTTGCTACTTTAGCCTTTGTCCAGCTGCAAGGCGTGAAAGGCAGCCACAGGCTGTTGTTAATAGGTCACAATTTGGCTCTAACTTTAAATCCTTTTAGTGAAATCCCACAGGAGGTTGGTGATTTTGTAATCTGACCTGAGCCTCTGGGAACTTTTCTCTGCTCTCATTCCACCCATATGCAATGAATGCATCTTCATTAGTCTGTGCGCGTATAGATGTTGTATCCAATGTTTCTAAGTGCTGGCAGGAATGGAAAATATTTAGCAAGAGGAATCTTACTTCTCTCTTTGCTTACGGTTTGTTCTTGAACAGTCAAACATATCTTTCAATAAAAATAACTAATGTGTTTATTTTAACCAGAGCTGGCTAAGTAATTTGCATTTAAGAAATTACTCTATTCATCATTTTTAGATCAGGCACAAATTGTGATTTTCTTATTTTTACTTACTGTTCAAAAAGATTTACTGAATATTTTTTATGAATGAATTTGTTGGCAATTCATCCCCAAACAGTTCAGTGTGAATACTAATTTAAACAGTTGATTCTAATAGATTCCAATGTCCAAATATCTTTGATGACTTTGAAAATCTTGAGCTAATTAGTCAAAATCTGAGCTGTTTTTTCTTTTTCAACAGGCAAGTTGCCATCTTGCCAGACAACAGCAACTTCAGGGTTGTTTTTCTGTGTTGTCTTGCTATTATAAATTGGAGCTGTATTCTTTTGCAGTATTGTGTATTATTCAGTGGTTCCACAAAAGTTAGTAGGAAATATATCAGAATTTGTAATGGGACTAGGTTTTTATCCACTGTTCAGCAAATGCACAAGTCATGCAATTCCCTCACTAGTGTGCTGGAGGAAAGGGAACAATGGGGCACCAACACAGTCAGAGCTTTAGGATTAAAATATCAAGAGTAAATACTCAGATAAAATATTTGGCAATATCACCCATCTCTAATTTGCACATTTTAAAGGTTGATCTCTCACGTCCCCTCAAGTTCTTTGTTCACATGAGTCCCTGGATAAAGTGCATGGAAAGTCAGAGGATATCTTATGTCATCACTATTTGTGTTAATGGCTTAGGAAACCCACAATCCAATCAGTTAAAATAAACAACCCAGTGTAATAGGAGAATAAATCAATGAAGACTTCATTACTGAAACCTTAATGTGTAATCCATCCACCTACAGAGGAAAGGGATACTGAGAGGCAGCAAGACAAAACCAGAGGACAGTCTGATTGAGACAACCCTGATATTTAAAAAGGTGCTGAGAACAGTAACTCTTCCTGGAGTCAGTAAATTTCATGGATACTCATCACTGCTGACAGCCTGCCCCGGACTATTAAGTCCCTGCACTGAAAAAAATGCCAAGAAACTCTTGGGAAGAGAGCTCCGATTGCTCTTTGTTTGCTCTGGGAGACTCGAGACAGCTCAGGGCTGTGGACTAATGAAAAAAGACATGAATTAGCAAGATTAACACGTGACTAAAACTATACATGTTACCCAGAAGTATTCAGAACTGCTCTGACCCTGTTGCAGACTTCCCTCTCTGTGTGGCCCCTTGAGGCAGTAACATGAATTTGGACCCCTTCTCTAAGGTGAGGGTGGCAATACTTGGTGAACTGAGAGTTACTGGATTTCATTAAAGCCACATATTCTGTTTGTCTTGGCTCTGAAAGGAGCTGTAATCCTATCGTATTGAGCCTTTAGATTTCAACACAGTTCATAAAAGGGCTGAACTTTTATGTTCAGTGCAGAGATCTCTGCTTGTTGAGTTAATGTAGTAATGAATAGAAACAGCAGGCTCTCGCTCTGGGCTTGGGCCAGCTCTGAGACAGGGATGAGACAGGCTCTTTTCCTGTGGATTTTAGCTAACAACAAAAGTAAGGTGAGTCTTTAGAAAGGCGGCAGTGCTCACAGACCCTCCTCCCCTGAGTCCCCCATTTTAGAAGTGATTCTCTGCCTGTCTGCTCCAATCTCTCATCCTCACCTGACTCCTCTTTCTTCCTTCCCTCCCCCTGATCACATCTTGTTCTTTTGTTTCATCCCCTGCTGATACTCTTGTCCCTGTTGCTCACTCATGCCAGCATGAAATGTGTATTGAGCAGCTAAAGTTTGATAGCACTGGTAATTGACCCAAACCGGTATGACTGGAATTCTGGTTCTCAGAGATTTTAAGTTTGTTCGTATTAGTAATTATGACTGAAAAAGGAAATCTAGGAGCACATAATGGTAAGGATACAGAAGTTAGGAAACATGAGCACTAATATAGATACTGCATGCAGAAGATGGCACAGATAATTTACCAATACAGAAGGAGATTTGGTGGAAGGGAGCTACTGAGCATCCTACAGAGCTGGAAACCTGTTTCTCCAAGCTGAGAGTCACCTGTTCTGACTGTGAAGACCGACCATTTTCCTGCTTCATTTCCACATCTCACTCAATGCATACCCTCTCCAGCTATAACAAAGGAGGCAGAGGTATGATGTGCAGCTCCCTAATTAGCTACACAATCCTCAGCACCACGTCAGCTTGTGCTGTGATTTTAGCAGGGATCCACTGGAAAAAAAATATGTCCATTTCCATTAATAGTCATTATTAGTGAATTATTAGATTTCCGTAATATTCCTTCTAGTACTTCTTTTTGCTAGGTGTTACTTCTCAGTTCCTCATCTGAACTATTCAGTTGCATAATGTTAAATACATCAGGGAATGATTAAGTCAATTTGCTTAGTAAAATCGCTAGTAAAATGCTCCCATATATCCATATATGTGGTCCTTACTTGGTCTTGATAAAAAAATAAGTTTAGGGCATCCTTCTGCTCCCCAAATTCCAGGTTTCCAAGTGGCTGCAAAGCTACAAAGACAGGGGAGTTTTCTTGTAAATGAGATTAATATATTCTTCTTCAAATGCCAGTAATAAGGGTCACTGTCATGGAAAAACACTCCACATGTAACATATCTGTATGATACCGCATTTCCTCAATTTGAGGTAGCCAGACCAAACAAAAAAAAGAGAGATGTAGTTTAGAATTTAGATGTAAATTCTGCAGAAATCTTACTGTGTGCTAAATATTGTGTAGTATGATCAGTATGCCTGTCAGAGGCTTTTAAAATGTACTATCAATATGGTTCCACATATTCCCTGTCCAGATGGTACAAAAAGTACTCAGTATCCAAACAAGGATCTCAGTGCCTCTCCACTGCATGATGCACTGCAGCCCTGTGTAGCATGAACTTCACTGGTTTGGATTGATCCCTAAATTTGGTGTATTTCCATTTCAGAGCTCCCGTGACAAGGATGTCATCCTGAATATTCTCAGTGTCCTCACTGACTTGCTCTCTCTGGGTAAGGAAGAAAAGTTCTGGGGCAGAAAGGGGACCTTCACATAATTCCATGAATTCATACCTGCAGAGAATTGGTCAGGTGTTTGCAAGGTGAACAAAACATGAATCTATAGATCAGTAGTCCTTACTCCTGTGTTTGGAAAACTGAAGTTTTTCAGAAAGCTAAAAAAAAAATAAAAAGACTAAGAGAAAGTCTCCTTTTTTTTTTAAGTTTAAAAGATGTCCATGAGTTTCAAAGTTTTTCATAGTCCCTGGCAGTCAACCACCTGAAATGTTCACCAACGCCATTGAAGAGAGAGAAGCGAGACAGGGAGAGGAGCCTGACTGCCCCGAGCACAGGGACTCTAATGGAGACTGTTCAGCGTCTCCCCAGGAGGCACGGCCACCTCAGGGCTGCAGAGGAGGCCTATTGCTGCATGAGAAAAAATGAGTTGGCAAAAGAACTGAAAAAGTAATTAAGTTTCTTTTCCTTCCTGCTCCACCTCAAGAAAGTAATTTTTGGCTCCCCAATTCAAGAGAGACAGAGACCTACTGGAGAGCATCCAACAGAGAGACTGAGAGAACTGGGCCTGTTTAGCCTTCAAAGGAGATGGCTGAGAAGGGGACCTTATTAATGTATAGAGGAACTTTACTGTGAGGGTGACAGAGCCCTGGCACAGGCTGCCCAGAGAGGGTGTGGAGTCTCCTTCCCTGGAGACTTTCAAACCCCACCTGGACGTGTTCCTGTGTGGCTGCCCTGGGGGATCCTGCTCTGGCAGGGGGTGGGACTAGATGATCTCTAGAGGTCCCTTCCAGCCCCCGACATTCTATGATTCCATGATTCTCGACCCAACTGAGCTGCTGAGCTGCGGGGCCTGCATCACTGAGTGCTGGAGCCTCCTGCCTTCCCCACTCCTTGGAGGACCACCACAGACATTGTGTGTCCAGCTGGGCCTCTCTTTTGAAGCCCTGCAGTGCTGTTCCTCAGCTAGATGGAAGGATTGCCTACATGGAGGACAGGAGGTCCTGCCTCCTCTCCAGGAGCTGAATGTGTGGCTTTCTCCAACTGTGGAGCCTAAAGTTGCTGTTGAAGTCAGCCATGGATCAATGTTTGTTGACATAGTAGGGCTTACAGGATTAGATTGTGGTTTTTTGGAGATCTAGATTTGTTTGAAAGCTATCTTCAAATGTTCCCTAGGATTCCTTTTCATTTGGCAGAAGCTCATTGCTTGTTTAATTTTCAGTACCTAAGGAAAGATTACTGAGCCTTCTGCTCCTTTGAAACCTATTGGTGTCGCTGCTTATCCCTCTCTGCTGCATTTCAATGCACGATGAAAAGCTTCTGCAGGACATGGGTTTGTAGCAGAGCACATAGTTTGACCATGCAGCCATTACCTATCTCTCTAGGCCAAGGGCACCTGAGATCCATAGTTAATTCTGTGAATGCCCTTTTGTTTATAGCAAAAAAAAAAAGAAAAGTAGAAAGCCACGGAAACTTTGCATGCTCCGTGTAGGGTGTGGGAAGGGATTCTTTGAGCAGTGTCTCCTCATTTTTTCAGGGACTGGACGGAGAATCCACTATGTGATCAGCAAAGGGGGCAGTGAGGCACTACTGCAGGCTCTTGCTGCTGCAGCCCGGACTGAGCCACCCGACAACAGCATCCTCTTGCCCCTGCTTCGACTGCTGGCCAGGGTTGGCCAACGAGGTATTGCTGAGGGGTGGAGGACTTCTTTGAGTGGGAACAAACTTTTTAGCAGGGTCTGTTGTGATAGGCCAACGGGTAATGTTTTTAAATTAAAAGAGGGTAGATTCAGACTAGACACAAGGAAGAAATTTTTTATAACGAGTGTGGTGAAACACTGGAACAGGTTGCCCATATTGGCAGTGGATGTCCCATCCCTGAAAACATTCAAGGTCAGGTTGGACAGGGCTCTGAGCAACCTGATCTAGTTGAAGATATCCCCATTTACTGCAGGGATGGTGAACTTTTAAAGGTGCCTTCTGACTCAATCTATTCTATGATTTGTATGTGGTGACTGGGTAAATCCTTGTTTTCAGTGAGAATAATGCTGATCTAACTCATTGATATATTTGAATATCTTTGTTATGATACTTTGAGTTATAAGAGATGGTGCAAACATGTTCATCAGCACTGCTTTAGCGACCTAGTCTTTGTAATAGTTTGATCCTTATTTGCTTTTCACAGATAGGAAGTTTGGGCTGAAAGTGCAGAAGGCAGAAGTGACTGATGTAATACTGAGCTTAGCAAGAAGAAGCCTGGGCCACCACCTGCACCTCACCCACTGCCTCTGGGTCCTGCGAGTTTGTGCTTCTAATGGTGAGTGCCTGGATTTTCCTCTTTTGCTCTGCGTAACAACTGCCAGAGTTCTTTTTTAGTCATTCTAGTACAAAGAAACATCATTCCTGATGAAGGTTAGTGTCTGCATGCACTGCTAATATATAGAATCAGACATCAAAGCCAGAACAACCCTAGGAAGAGGTGCTCCCCAAGGGTCCTATACACCCTTTACAGTGTATTTCACCTGTGGGCTATGAAAATAAAAGTGCTGTAGTGAAAAATATTCATGGAAATAACCTCCTATTCTGGAAGATAGATAGTCAACTCCTTTACTCTGAAACTTAGGCACCTTGAGTCTCTATGCACTTCCCATCACCATAATAGCCAAATGTCTCACTGTTGTTGATTATATTGATCCTCAGTGCAGCTCCATGAGGAAGGAAATTAGGGTGGAGAAACAGAGGCAGAGAGAAATCAGTTTCTCATCCAAGGTCCCTCACGAAGTACGTATCAGATCATCAGATCCTGGTCCTAGTAACTCCTCTCATGCACTCTCCCAGCTTTTTTTTTTTTTTTTGCTTGGCAATGCCCTCATCTTAAATGATTCGAGCAATTGGATCTTCAGTATTCTCTCCCAGGATCATTACAGATTCATAGAGGCTTTCCCTGCTGCAGAGCGCTGGGTTAGTCAGAATAAATTTCCCTTTACTCACTCTAACCCTTCCCTCTCCTTCCCCACATCCCTCACCCAGCAGATAATTCCTGACAGCCATCCTGTCTGCAGTCTGCTCTGTGCATCCTAAGATTTAACACTCCTGGCACCCAGCCCTGCAGGTCCCTTCCATCTGTACAGGAGCTAGCCTCATGCAATGGGCTTTCTCAGGCAAGCAGCCAAGCCTCAACACTCAACCCCTCTCCCTGAGATACGCAGCATTTGAAAGGCTGAGTGTGACTGAAAATGCAGCCAAGGCCAGAAGCTGAAACGTGCCTTTATTTGGGTTTCACAGCTGTGTAGTGACCCTGCGCTGCCTCCCACCCTAAATGATGATCTGCACACTTCTCTGCTCCTTGCTTCAGTGCACCTGCATCCCAATTCAGCTGCAGTTTTTGCAGAGGTTTTAAGAGGCATGCTGCAACCTGGCCTCCTTTCTGTTAATGTCACACCCCAGAAACCCACCTCTGCTCCTTTGCTGGAGCATCTCTGTTACTCTCCAGCACTCTCCAGATGTTCTACCCCCTTCCAGGAGTAATACTGAGTCTGTGGGCTCTGTGGCCCAGCTGGGAAGCTGCAGGAGAGGTTAGGTGAAAGTCTGTATGGATAGGCTACCAAACTAGAAGATTATACGCTCTCAACCTTAAAAATTATTTTTATGGAGTGGAACTAAAGAGGATCTAGAAGCATATAAAACTCTGAGAGTGCTTAAGTATGAAAGCAGAAAAGGTGAGTCCTTGTCACAACCCCGTGCACCAGTTCTTTGCTCTGGGCTGCTCCCTTCACAATTCCTACCACCAGTTGTCCATGGCAGCCTGCATCCTGCTCTGAGGGAGGATGAGTTCAAGCAGCCTCGTCCACCGCCCTGTCTCTAATGAATTACCCAGCTAGTGTGAAAGTAACTGGCAAGCATTACAAAGCTTTCCATCACAGGACAACTTGGCGGGGACATGGCAGGACTGCAGGAGATGATGGGCCCTCTGGCAGCTTTCTAATGACCGCTGGGAGATATTTACAAAACAGCCAAAACCTAGCGGTGGGCAGGCAGCCAGGTCTCCCTCTAGCTGCTGTTGATTACTGATCCTTTCACCCTGTTCACTTGCATTTAATATTTCATGGCTGTATTCATCTCTACTTTAAACAGAGATCCTGTCTCATAGCAGAGAGGTCTGGCTAAACAGCTAGTTTATGCATCGAGCAATTTTGAAATCGATGGTAAAAATCTATCTATAAAAGTTCCTAGTGTGTTAGCAAGTGGAGGATTAAAGGTAAAATTGGCTTAGCTGAAATCAAGCTGCATTCACAAGCACTGAGGTCCCCCAAAACTGCTTCCATACTGCTGAATAACAGCACAGAAAGAAAACTCTGCCCTCCACGCCCCTGTGAAATAAATTGTCCTCATGGAGTTGCCTATGGGAAATGTGGGATGAATTTGAACCCTGTTATTTTGCTGGGAGATGACCCTATTTAACTACGATTTGTTCTCTGGAGACTACAATATTGACACAACGAGGGGCTTTGGGGAACTCGAGGAAGAACTGCAGGACTGTTTTTGCATCTGATCTTGGCTCAGGTTGGGTCCACAGGCAGTTTTGTGCTTCAGTTTCCATGTTTGTTAAATGACCTGTGAAACCCAGTTAGGAGCTCAGAGAAATCTGCTCACAGCCCCAGCATCAGCTACTCCCTACCCCACATCAACTATAGACACAATATTGCAGACTGCCTGCTTCAGATCTGACTGCTTTTCTCTATTATTGGCTTAGTTACCACAGGAACTACACTTGGCATCAATGGAGCCATGGAGCTGCTTTTCAAAGTCATCACCCCCTACAGCAAGCGACACGTCAGGACAGTAAGGTAGGCAGTAGCCCCAAGGGAACTCATCTTTCGAGGACAGCAAGAAATAAAATTTTGGTTCCACTTCAAGAGGCAAAGAAATCAGAAATGCGTGCACAGTTTCCACTCACTTCAAATCTGCAGGTTTTTTTAAGAGGCAGAAATAGCTCCCTGAAGGAGACATTAATGCCATGATTCATCATATGATTCATGCTGCTGGACATTTATTTGTAGTGTAGCCTATATGGTGATGGCATTTTGATTGCAAGGTATTGTCCTTCATTTCCCAGTCAGGACTGGATTTTAGGAAGCATGTGCTGGCAGCAGACAAACTGCTCCTGCCTACCCCTTAGCAAAAACCTCCTGCCACCACAGGCAGGTATTGTGGAGTCGTGGTAGTGCTGCCTCATCTTCCTTTTGCAGACAGATGCGACTGGGTCATCATGATATTTTTAAGCATGACAGTTCTTTCTAGTGTTAATCTGGATCTGTTTCAAGCCCATCCCAAATATTTCAGATAGTTTTTTCTTGAAGACAGCAAGTCCATTTTATGTCTCCATCTTACCGCTGGACATTAGTCCCCAAGATGTCCATTCTGATCAGATGCCTTTCAAGGCAAACTTTGTAATGTGGAAAAGATCCACAGGACGTAACACATTTCTGTGGCTTGTTCCTTACAAACAGAAGGAAGAATTTACTGCTATGACCTGCACGCACACAATTGCATTTGCTTAAGCAACACAAAACCTGCCAGTTCTCCTGCTTAGACGTGCGATGTCTTGTGGAGCACATAGTCTCTACATTTTCATGCATGTCTGGGCGAGGACATGGCAACATTTGGTCAGCTTTGGCTTCTACGTGGCCCTGACATGGGTGAAGTTCATGGCTGGTCATTACTGAGGCAGTAGCTTTAGGCTGAGCATCGCCCGCGGGTGAGAAGTGGATGGACAGACACGGCACAACAGTTTGACCACTGCTTGCTTAGCTGTGGTTGCAGTGGGGGCCAGTCACTCTGGATGAGGGCACCAGTAAATAACATCCATCCTGCTGTTAGCATCAAAGACTGATAGCAGTTCTCCCATTACTGCCAGTTACACAATACATTGCATGGAAAAGAATTTGAATTAATTTCCACTAGCCACAGGTGATGAACTTGCACAGGAACACAGGGAATTTTGTGCAACGCTTCTTGTCCTTTTGCTGTTTCTTCTGAGGGAAGTGGAAAATTTGGTATCTGTCATACCTTTCTAGCCTGGCTTTTTGCTGAGATTCATTTAGAGATGCAGCTAGTGCTGCTGAGGGTTCCTGAAATGTAGGCTGTAAAGTGGTCTAGAAAACTCACTTCTAAGCAGAATGGAAAAGAAATGGCCTTCACAGAAACACACTACTTTTGATTTCAATGATTCCAGATTGTCAAGGTGAAGTATTTGAGTTTTTTTTTTCCTTTTATCTGATGTATGAGAATTATTTTCGGTAGACCTTTTTTTTCTTTTTCTATTTGGGACTCACACACACACACGCCAGAAAATGCAAACTCAAAATTTCCCTCAATAAAACTGCCGTTTTATTGCTAATAAGCTATTTCATTTATTGCTGAAAAGCTTGGATTTATCTTCCTTTTGAAAAAAAGTATCTAAGACGTTAATTATCGTCTAGCTGAGCTTTCTCATTGCTAGTTCAGTTTCCTAATTTCCTTTCTTTCCTAAAATATTTGTGCTCTTCTTAGAACATATTTGTATGAATGTTCAAAGGGAGGATAAAATCTTCAGCGCAACCTAGCTCACAAAAAAGGTAATTTGGTTCTCATCCACACTTGGTTTAAAGAACAAGAACCATAAATCAGCTGAAGCCCAGTAGCAACTCAGCTGGCTTGCCTAGGGCTCAAAGCTGCTTGTTTCGTTTAATAACTAGGAGCAGCTGAGAAGGTCATCGATGGTTCCGTGGAGACAGTCTGTTTTACATCAGAAGCAGCACGCAAACCTGTTTTGTTTTTAAAAAAATGCTTGCAACCTATTTAAAGGCACTAAATCCACATTTTTTTCAGTTGGAACTGTGCTTCCTTGCAGTCTGTTTGGAAGAAGTGCTCTTCCTGGGGAAAGTGGCTTCAAGAGATGTTGACTGTAAAAATTCATGTCCTAAGTCTAGACCGTAGGGTGGGTTACAGATCTTCTTTCCCAGCATAAGTGAATGTTTTGGATAGCTGTGGTCTGAAAATCCCAGGCATCTTTGCAGTTCATCAGAAAATGGGGGTGGGTGCATGTGAAAATGTCCTTCTATTATTTGAGCTGCTCTAGTTAAATGTTTGCAGGGTGACTGTGGGAGAAAGCTTATAGATGGGTTTTCTGAGGTGGGGAGAAAGAATAACAAGTAGTCATGTGCTTTGTCTAGTTCAGCATGTGCTCCCAGTCATCTGACACTGGTGTAGCTCTTCCCAAAGTTGTTTTGGCTATGTTGAAATCTGGAGTGGGTTATTTTGGTGTAATTAGTTGGTCACAAAAACACGTGCTTCTTTTTGGCTCTCATCATGGAACTTGAAGAGAACACTAATCTGTAACTGGCCTTTGAGGGAAAACTCCAATGTCCTCCCAGCAAGCCTCTGATCCTCCTTTTGTGTTTGCTCTTGATACCTTCTCTCCACCTCATAACTATGTGCCACCAGGATTTGCCTTGCTGCTGGGAAGGAACAGCCGGCAACTGTGGGGGCTGAGATTACCCTTGCTCTTTGATCAGTTGCCAGGAATGCAGGATTGAAAATGCACCACTTCTCTTGTGGATACACCCGCATTCTCCTGTCCTGGGCAGCAGCAGAACCAAGGTCACTTTAAGAATCTGCCCTGGAGAGTGCACTTATGAGAGCTATTTATTTAGCCAGCTAAGATGGGGAAACAAGATCCATAGTTCTATTTATTTTTCCCAGTGGCAAAGCCCTGGGTTATTCAGAAATAGTCTCCCATGCTCCAATTGACCTTCTCTGGGTGCATGCCAAGTAGCTCTGATTCCCCTGAGACTGTGACTCATGGACTTTATCAGTCTTAGTTAGGCATTTGAGGTCTTCAGGTTGCTGGTGCCATAACTGTGTGGATCTCTCCAGGACAACCCATATCTGAAGTAAAAGCCACATGAAAAAACCTGCAACTAGCTGAGATTTAGAGAACTCTTGAGTTAAGCATTGTGACATCCAAGTGAGATGGAGACTCTAGACTGTCTTGCCCATCTTTCATGATGCTGTGATGCAGAGAAAGCTTTCTGATACCTTTTATAGGGGCAGTTTAAAATATAGGCAGAGGATGTTCTGTTTTTCTCTGTTCTGTTTATGCCAATAGCTGGGATATCTGATAGGAGTGTGTGTGGGACGCTCTAATCTTCACTCCATCAACACCTTCTCTAATGCAACATCCCTGGTGCCTTACTCAGTGCAGTGGTCCTTGCTCCTTTCACCTTCCACCTTATTCCCCATATGTTCCATATCTTCTACCTTTCTGTTTCCCAGTGTTTCTTCCAACACCCTTGCTCATTTTCACAACTTACTTGTTCTGAGAGGTATTTGGGTGTGTTGTGGGCAGCTGGATGTAGAATGTGAGAGTGGCAGATGTTTGCTTTCTGGCCAATGGGGAGCTGGGTCTCTTGTGTGTGACTCTGTCTTGAGGTCACCAAGCATCAGATATCCTCCCCACACTGCTGGCATGTCAGGCCAATGGCTTTGGAGGCTGTACGTTGTCTGTGGCTACATGTTGTGCAGTCCTCTTCTAGGACTCCTCAAGTTGAATGTAGACTATCCAAATGAGTCTAAACAAATAAATAAATAGTAATTAAAAAACCCACCGAGAAAACCTCCGAATTGGAACTTAGTATTCTCTCATATGAGGAAGACCTGTGTTTTAGAAAATGGCAAAATACGGTGTCTCTTCTGTCTGGGTCATTTCACCTACTACATTATTTTTTCTGTGGTTAAAAAGTTGTCAGGCAGTCTTATTTCTGCAGTTTTATTAAAAGCAGTTTTGAAAGTCTTTAAAAATGTCTTTGTCTCTCAAAGATCTTTGAGTACAACTATTTACCATGCTGAGCAGAGCTGGCTAATAGTGTTTGAATAAGCCTCGTATGAGAGATTGCCACAAGAATGGGTATTCATCAGAATTAAAAGCTATCTTTCTGTGAATATTCACAAAACTTGGCTTTCTGCACTGGGCTGTTCCAGTAAAGTTTGACTACTTAATTAAAAGTGGAAAGCGAATAAAAATGGTCTGGGAGTGGTGCCAAATTAATTCAGTAGAAAATGCGATATGCAGAAATTACTTGCCTTTGCTCATGCCCAGTGCTGCCCATTCTGACACTTGATCACAATTCTTCCTGTGTTTGCTGCTTATTGGGTGGTCCCAGCTCCTCAAAAGTTTGCTGATAATCTCCTTTTCCATTACAGGGAGGAAATCCTTTCATGTTAACTCTCTTTCATCTGAGGTGGATATCTGGCCTTTTTACATACATGGAGGGGGAAGCATGTTCTCTTCACCTGTGTTAAATGTTCGCCTCTAGAAACTGGAGGTGGCTTGGAAGTGTTTACTTCTCTCTGAGGATGAGTCTGGAGCGGATAATGTGGAAGCAGCATGATGGGCATTTAAGGCTGGATCAGGTAGATGGTTGCTGACAGAGACGTGGAAAATGAAGTGTCAGGGCTCAAACCCCAGGAGGAAATGAGACCACCACATATGTCTTTTCTCTGGTGATGTGTGCTCAGGGGTGATTTGAGGTGGGGAGTGACCCATGAATCTGACACATGGAAGAATAATGATGACACTGTTTCTGTGGTCAGTAAGCGATCCCTGTGTCACGTACTTCTGTCACAATGTGAGCTGAGAGTTCACATTTGTTTTTACTCATTAATGTCTTTGGGTTTTTTTAATTGTGGTTGGGGTTTCGTTTGTTGGGGTTTTTTTGTTGTTTTGGTTTTTTTAAGTGGAGTACTGAAAGCAGAGCTTTCTTAAGTGAAGAGAGGAATGTGAAGGTGATTAAGAGAATATATCTAAACCTAAAAGCCTGAACCTGACAGGTCCATCTTTAACTAGACATTGTGTTAGATTGACCAAGGAGAATATGAAGGCCATGAAAATGCTGAAGAGTTAAGAGACTGTATGTAGCTTGAAAATAGGCTTTTAATATACAAATATATGTATTACTCTTTTCTATAAAACCTGTTTTGGTCACGTGTAACTGAGATTCTGTTTTTTTTCATCTTGGAACTGGTGCTTTTGATGCAAGATAAAATGTAAGTGTTGAGCCCATAGTCTTGAAAAGTGATCAAGCTGCCACATCAACAAATGCTTGTAAAAGTGATCTCCTGTGACCTTAACAACAGAAGAAATGAGAATGGCAGTGCTTGTGATTGTTTCAGACAAAAAGAGGGGAGACATTAGCAGGGTTGACCTGAATACTAGAATGATGGAGAGGCACATGGAAGAGATCCAATTGCAAATGTGTCCTAAACCCAGTGCAGGCAGTTGCAGTTTCCTCAGCCTTAATCCTGGATAACTTCTTGCTGGCAAGACCACCATATACATCTACTGCAATTCCATCTCCAGGATTGTCCTGAACTTTCAGCTGCTCTCTGCTTGAACAGAAGAACATGTTGCACAGACATTGCCAGTCAATATTTTGAGAATGAGAAGAAACTTACTGCAACAACATGGTGATTAGTTTCTCTGCCACCCAATATGGTAGCTGTTGTGATTGGCTCTGTTTGAGGAATGCTCCGCATACAGTTTTATGCCTTTGTTTATTTGGCAGTGGTTCCTGATAGGAAATCAAAAGCAAATAATCCTTAATTCCTCATTTAGTCTGTGTTTTGCCATTAATTGTGTTGAGCAGTTTGGATATTTGATTGGAAAGTAGCGCACAATTCTACTGAAATGTGGTCAGAATTAATCAATGCTTAATGCCTGCTTATTCTCAAATTGCTTTTTGGTTCATTTGATCTCTGCAGAAAATTTGTAGGAAAGGCTGAAATATTTCTTTTGAGCTATGTCACAACTAAATGACATGCTTCCCATCTGGCTTTGATCTACGTCAGTTTTAGCCTAGAACTTCCACTAAATAAAACCAGTGAATACTGTTCTGAATGAGAAGATGCCAGCAACAAGGGAAAGGAGATGTCTTTAAAAGCCTTGTTTATATCAAATGTCTCTTCAACTTGATTAATATCTCCGATAACATGGAGCAGAGATGGGTACATCACTGAGATGAGTAAATAAACCTAGTGTTAAAATTTAATGCAATGAGCCATTGCAATAGAAGAAATGATCTTGGAGCTAAAGGTGTCCCAGTTTTATGCAGTTCCTTCTACACGGTTCTTTTTATGGTCTGTGTAGTTTCTCTCAAAGAATGACCTGTTCTAATATTAATAATACGTTATAAAATCTCATTTCAGAGTGAGTGCTGCTTTGCAGAGTAAATAGAATTGCATCACAGAATTATACTTTACTGGCATTGTACCATTAATAGCGGCAGATGAGAGAAATTGAAAAATTAAGAGGTAGAGGCAAGGGAGAAAGAGGTGCTTTCAGATGAGATTTGAAAATAGATGAAGAATTGATGAGGCAGGGAGGAATACCACACACCAAGGTTGTTCCAGATGGCCGGACAAAACGTGTTGCACACAGAACCCCTGGTGCCATCTCTTGGTAGCCTCTGGTATGGCAAGATGAAGCACAGATAAAGCACAGATACACCTACATGTGGCATAAAAAAAATGGGCGAACGAACACTGTATGAAGAGCAATCCACTTCTAAGCTGAATATGATATGTCACAGGAAGGGAGGTTTATAAACGGATCGACTTTATTTTGAAGGAGATGTTTGCTTTTTTTTTTTTCTTTTAGGTCTAGCTATTTCAGGTAGAAGGAACAATTTGGGAAAGAAGCAATATTTTCAGCTGAAGGGCTTTCTCTGCTTCTCCATTACTTCTTCCCCTTTGCTGAGCTAGTGGGTAATATTTGGAAAGATGGTGTGAGGGCAAGTCACTGCTGCTCTCAAGTTCTTGACTTTCCACACCCAGTGGCAATGGCAGATGCAGTTCATGGCTGACCTCACACGATGGCTCTGGTTATATCTATACCACAGGCGACGTTGTGCTCATTGGGTGGGAGACTCCCTCAGCCCTAGCTTTAATTTACCTCATTCTGCTAACAACTGTTAAGGCTTGCAGCAGGGCCTCCAGTGTGGACTACTCAAGCGTCTTAGGACATATTATCCAGTCTGGGAGTATTATTCATGTCGCTGTATCTGTCTCACTGTTGGTCTTTGTGCTAAATCGATTAAAGCTAACACTTGAGTACCTCACTGCATTGCAATCTCATTGCCTCTTAGAAGTTCTCTTTGAGGTGTATCTTCCACGTAGTTGGGGAAACCACTGTCACTCCCATGCAAATGGGAGGTAGGACTGGTTGCATCTCAGTGTTTCCAAGTGTTAAATGAATTGTTAATGTTAGCAAAGATTCCTTGTAGCTGAGTGTGACTGTCCCATAGGATATGACCGGTGTGTACTAGTTATGCCAAGCATTTTGTAAGTAGGACAGAAGGGAGAGAGAGAGAAATAAATGTATTTTTTAAAAAAAAAAGACCAAAAAAAAAAAAGACTGTAGCCAGAAGGATTGTAAAATATTTTGTAATCTAGGAAGAAATGAAGGGTTTGGTTTGACTTCTGGAAGTCAATGGATTATCTGGGAGATAAGGATAGGGCAAGATGCTCCTGACTTGGAGGTGCAGGATATTATGGTAGGTCTGTAAGAGTAAAGAAGGCAAAAAGTCTAACAGTAGTTGACATAAAATCTCTCCTGTCAGAAGTGCTATTCTGAGACGTGGTGCATTAAAGTGGGCAGGTCACCGGGGATCAGACTTTTCATATGGTCAATGCATACAGTTAAAATCATGCCTTTCTAACACCTTCCTAACGGGTAGTGAGGATATGGTCAGTTGTGTCTGAGGCATTCAGTGAGGACAGAAAGGGGAGTGGGAAATGAGAAAGAGGAGAGAAAAGCGCTAGTGAATTTGTGGAAGGTTTTATTCTCAGGCAGGATGCAGCTGAAGTGGAGTGAATGTGGAGCTGGCAGAGCGAGGATGGGGTTGAGCAATGTGGCTCTGTGGTCTTGTACGTGTGTTTGAGGTGGATGTTAAGTGCCAAATCTTTCAGAAAGCATCAGCCTTGGTACAGTCTTGGGGGACTGGTACTGGAGGGAAGATATTTCTAAGCAAAGCTTGTCTGAATTTGCTCATAGAGGTGATACAGGTGCCCACCCTGCCCATTTGTCTGCATCCATTTTCCTGTGCCAAGGAGACGATCCCCCACCTTGGAAAGTGAGTTGAGTAATGATGTAAATCTCTGATAGGGGCCAGAGAGTGAGCAGATAAAGCTGAGGGCACTCACTTTTGTGTCAGTGCATATGAGAGCCCAGGAATCTCCTCTCCTGTGCCTTTCAGTTGATTTACTGCCATTTCTCCTCTCCCCTAGAAGCCTGTTACCCTTATGAAGGGGGTAGAAAGCAGCTGTGAAATCCTTCCTACAAATGCATTCAGACCAAAGGGAGACAAGGGAAATTTTGATGGAAACTACTACAAAAGGAAGCCTTATTGCTGTAGCAGCTCAGCCCTAATTTTGTATAGTGCTGGTCCTGAGCAGGTGCTGTCCCACAAGGAAAACAACCTCAAGAATTTCATGGGGTTACTGTGGCTTTTTTTCCAGCTCCCTCAGTGCTGGTAGTGCTGGCAGGTGAAGTGTAAGCCAGTCTCTAGAACTATCAGTGAGTTTAAAGCACAACACTGATTAGACCTGCCCTGAGCAGAGTTATATGACACAGTGTCAAAGCCCTTAGCAACAGCCTTTCTACACCAGGATTCTCTGTCCTGATAGGACTGTTGGAGCCACACCAGCTGTAGCAGCAGCAGGGTGGCTGATTTCAGCAAAGGAGAGGCAACACAACTGACTCATTTCCAGTGGGCAGGACAGAGACTGAGAACTCCAAAATCTTCACAGTCTCTGTCAGGCTCTTTTGGGCAGTTATCGAACACTGATTATAGAGAAAAACCGAGAAATAGTGTAGCCCTAGAGAGTTTACCAAGCAAAGGTGGAATGAGTTTGGTTAGGGAGAGAAGGTTTTGTAACAGCAGTGCTGCCCATGCAGCAGAGATTTCTGGCTTGCTGACACTGGCAGGGCTCTTCTCAGTCCCTTTATCTGCAGGACAACACTTGGAATGGCAGCAATGCCAGTAAAATCTGTAAATAAACCCAGAGCTGAGCTGCTCTGGGATGTGTTCAGAGACAGGGTTTGGAATGTGGAAGGGAGAACCTGAAAACTTGAGGAAGTGGCTGGTGAGGAAGACCAGGGCTACTGACTCCCAGTATGGCTGCAGCCCTGGGGTTAGGAGTGGAAACTCCCCCTGAAGTGTGAAACTTGGAAAGGTCATGGCTCCATGACGAAGCTTTTGCTGTCAGGCTGCAGCAACACCCAGACTACTGCAGGACAGAAAAGAAAGTCATCCTGTATCTTTGGCACATCTACTCCACATGTTTCTTGCCTCTTCTGTGTTAAATGCACATAGTTTGGGCTTTGTGTGGACCATAGGACATACAACTCTGTCTACTCAAAAGTTTCACTTCTTCCTTTTTCATTGCTTTAAATCATACTTACATATTTGTGGTTATTTCAGCTTTCACCACCTTCCAGATTTTTCTGCGTAGAAAAAAAATAAGAGCACGTGTAAGAACCATTCTGATAACACTCATAACTTTTACTGTGCTCTTTAATTATCTATCCCTGTTGCTTCACTCTTATATTTACAGCTCAAGTTCTACCAGCCTAGGCTTTGATATGGTGTGCTTTCAAATCCCAGAGTTTGGTTTGATTATATCAGATGGAAGCTTTCCAATGAAAGGAGAGAGGAAAGAAAATATAGTCACTTTTTATTACTTGGGCTTCTGCAAATTACTGCTTCAAAAAGCCCCTGCAGTTATGCCAGTGTGACATTGCAGCTTTCAAAAAGCAAATATCAGGAGAAAATGACCCAGTATTTGCTGCACTTTTGGCTTATTACTTCTTTTTTTTTTTTTTCCTTCTTTCTAAATTCTTCTGCAAAATGTTGTGAAGAACAGGTACTAGCAACAAGATTTGACCAGATAATTGCTTAATAAGGAATTATACATAAGTAACTGAAAAAATAGTCTGTGGTTGGCTGGATCAGCCACAACAGCCAGCTGCTGGCTTTCAACCAGTCTTGCAAGCTCCATGATGGTGTAATGGCCTATGTTGCACTCGTGTCTAGCGGAAACTGCCTCGTCTCAAACCTCGTTCTTTGTAGATGTGGGGATAAAACCCAAGGCTGTGCTTTGCATGTCCCTGACAGCGCAGCCTTCCTGCTTATCCTCCCAAAGTTTTAATGCATCCTGCATGTTGCAGCTCAGTCACCAGCTGGGCAAAGTGCTGTGTGGAGGGCATGACAGGTGATCAAACAGAATACTATTTCTCTGACTCTTGGGTGTACTACTAAACTAAACACACTTCTTTCTCAGAACCCCGACCTGCCATTTCCATTGTCATCTTATTTAGCATTTCAAAGAACAACAATGAGCTATAATCTTCAGGTACTGTGGCTACAGAGAGCCTCATCTCTGAGCTGCAGGCTGTAGGTTGCTTTCCCTGCAGTAACGTGTTCTACTTCTGTCCTGCCTGAGCTGCAGAGATGAAGACAGGACAAGGACAAGTTTGCAGCAGGTGCTGGAGTGGTGGTGCCTCTGCTGCTTCTTGAGGCTGTGGTGCCTTGTAATGGTGGCTCAGCCTACTTGCACAAGCAGCTTTTGCAGAAGATGCACTCCTCTTTGCAACATCTATTCTCTTTAGTTGAACCTGACTGCATGTCCTCAGATGAATCTTTCTGCTGTGATAACAGCTTGGAGATCTGATGTCCAGAAAGCTGCTGCAGGGCAAGGTGAAAGATGTTCACTTTCCACACCTTGGCTCTTTTTCCTACGAAGATGTATCTCTGTGTTTACTACACAATACAGCAGGATCCCCACTTCCCTCTCCCACCTGTTAAGTGATACAGAAACAGAATGGCAGAGGGAGATGAATAGCGGAATGACTTTTTTTTTTTCTCCTAAACCTTTATTGAAAACCTAGGCAGGTTAATAAGCTTTCCTCCCTGCTCTGCAATTGCAACATCTATTTTCCCAGAGGCTTCTTGCTTACTGTACTTGCCTGCAGCAAAACTAGTCAGTACTCTTATGTTTCTAGCACTGTTCTACAGGTGATTTCTTTTTTCTTTTTTTTTTTTTTTGTCTTCTGTTTTGACAACACAGAGTGGGTAAAATTGGCGTTTCTTTTGCATACAAGACAGATCTGAAAATTTTCTTATAAGCTGGCTATGGGTATTGACTGAAGGAATTTGCATCAGTGAGGACTGAGTTTTCTGAATGAATGTTCAGACTTTAGGAGATATTTAGATGTGTAAAGATGAAAAGAAATGTAACCATAACATAAAGCCTCTTGGCAGGTTAAAGTTCTAACTCATACAGTTAAAAGATAGTTCTGACCTTGGTGTGCAAAGGGGCTTTGAAAAATCCTACTGAGTGCTAGCTGCATGTTTAGACATAAAAATGCCTTTTAAATTCAGGTCAAGATGCCTAATGTGAATCTGTAAGTGAATGCTACTCTTTCTCAAGCATATTTATGCATTGTTTTCAATTTGAGACTGATTTTAACAGTACCAATTGCCTCAATATTGTGTACACACATGGCTTACAAATGAATACCCCAGTATTTCCAGGCATGTTCATATCTGACAGCGTCAGTTGGGACCATCAGACTGTCAAATGCCCAACTCACAGTAAATTCAGTGCTGAAGGCCTAAGTATGTGTATGAGGGAACACAACCATCAGAAGAAATGAGAAGTGAGCATAGATGGAAAACAAGAGAAAATTGGTGACATCTTCTGAATATTTTCTTCTGTATATTTTGCTGGAATTCCACTTGCATGCCAGCTTTTCAGGCAGCTGTAGCTCTGACCCACCATCCTTTGGGATTTAGGTGAGAGCAATATATAGAAACTCTCTAACCTGTGCACACAACGGGAAATGATGGGAAGCACATGGAGACTGATAAATGCAAAGTGTTGCATGCAGGAAGATTAATTGGCTTTTTTTCTCCCCCACTGGTTACTTGATGCAAATGTGGATGTAACACTGTGCTGTCAGGCTGCTGCTGCTGTGTAAACACCTATTTATGCATTCAAACCGTGGCCCGAGTACTAGAGGCAGGCTGTAACTGGACACTGAACATCAGGCAGAACTGAGTAGATCTCCAGGGTTGTGTTATGACATTATTGCCAGTTAAAAACCACCCAAGTTGCATCTTGTCAGGCAGCACGGGGATAATGATTCCAGGAGCTATGCTTGCATGAAATGGCTTCTTGCTTTGGCATAGTCAAAAATTTTAACTCTGCAAGCAAGCTCTCTTACTGAGAGGTTTTAAGCCTTAAGTTTCCTTTGGAGGGACCTTATGGATGTGCTTCATCTGAATATGATCAGAGGGGAAAGTAAAGTGCTGTAGAAACTCAAACCAATAGATCTCCTTCTAGACCCGTGTAATATGGAAACAGTACCATTGGGTTAAAAAGAACAACACAGTTTTTCATCTTGTGTTCAGTATCAGTCATTCCTTCTTTTATTCTGAAACATCCGACTTTTGCTTAAAAAAAAGGCTGCCATGCAAGTCAGCCCTATTTCTTGGTAGAGATCAAGGGAGATGGTGCTTTTTCAGTCCTTCAGATTCATATTTCATGTTCTTTTCAAGTCTATGAAATTGTACACACTTTTAGAATTAGTTTCCATGAAAGACATTTCTTTCTTTCGTTAAGAGGACCAACCAAGCAAAAACCCCAAACAAAACAAACCTGAAAATCCTAAGCAGTGAAACTGCAAAAGTGGCTGAACTGAAAAGTCAAATTTCCCACCCATTGCAGCAGCCTGGTTACGTGCAGTGAAGGTTGCCATTTCAAACACTGTTGCTTTACAGCTCAAGAGCACCTTTCATTACAAAGTGCTTTTTAAAGATGTACCCTGAGTTTACTGCTGCCTTAGAGATGGTTTGTACTAACCAGTAGCCAGGGAAAAGTACAGCTCTTAGCCTTGATTACTTTGAAACCAGCCTCCCTTTTGTGCTCTCAAATAGCTCTGGGCACAAGCAGTGACATGTTAGATACCTCACTGCCTGGGCTATTGGCAACACAAGCTGCCCTTGGATATCTCACTGCCAGCAATTGATAGCATCCATAAAATAGTTGTTTGCAGGCAATATACTGAGAGTGCAGGCTCATTTTCTGGTTTTGTGAAGTCCTGGGTACCCCTGAGCTCTAACTCCTCTTTTATAGCTCACCATCAGAGACTCCCCAGTGGCAAAGCACCTGCAATTCAGGTTCTTTGAATGAGGACAGAAGTCACGGTTGCCCTGCTGAGATTTGAGCCCAGGGTTCCTGGGGATGTCACCAAGCAGTGACCTCTGGCTACATCACGCAGTAAGCAGAGTTCCACCAGGTATGAGGGTTGTGTCTCTCTCTCCCTGCCCTTATGCTAGGTGCACACAGCATTTGGAAAAATTCAAGGCAGAGCAATCCAGAAGCAAGCAGAATGGGGCTGAGTTTCTCCTCCATGAACTGAGCACCTACCTCTCTGAGCACGATGTGCATGACAGTCCCTGGAGTCTCTGGAGCAAAAGCTGCTGGGCACAGTGAAGTAATAAATAAATTGACGACTGAGGAGTGAACCAACACGCCACTGGGCTCTTTTTCAGTAGTAACAGAACTGGGATTGGAAAACAACTGTCTGGGGAAACGCATTTGACCCCACTCGCTGTCGTGCTTTAACTGTGTACGAGACGTTTTGTAGGGCTGTGCTGGTGCTTGCTAGCAGATGTGGCTTTGATTAGTATCCTCACCACTCCTCTTAATCAATCAAGGATAGCATCAAGCCCCTTTCTCCGTCCTCACCCCCTACACGTCCCACGTCCCCTGGGTGGGAGAGCTGGATTCTCACACTGTCAGCCTGAAACTGCCTGGGTGATGAATCTGTTAAGAATCCTGTCTGACTGTGATCCTTCCAGCCCTTTAATCTTGATGTGAATGACAAGCTGTCACAGCCTGCCTCAGCCATATTGGTGACATCTGACCCTAGAGAGGGAGTTGACAGGAATGGAAAAGCTTCTGAGGTATGGCTTCTGCCTGAGGAAGCAGTGCCAGCTCTGCACCATGCTGTAAGAAATGCCTGGGCACTTTTTTGGCAAGGATTTAAGTGTATTTCATGTACCTTGCTCTTCTTCATTACTGCTTTGGAGCTAACTTAATTTGGAGCTGTAAAGAATAGGTTGCATTTTTAGGATACAGCTGTCTCTCCTTCTGTACTTGTACACAAGAGTGGGATACTTGTAAGGAGGATGCCTGGAGGATAACCCTGGAGTGACACTCGTTTCTGGGAGGCAGAGATGAGAGAGGCTGGAAGGATATACCTTTTCACTGATTTTAACCTGATGGGCTCCAGGGCAAGCAGAAAAGATGCTACTGTGAATGCTTTGAGTTGAACCTGGGAACTGAGATATGCTTATTGTACTGAGCAAGCGGACCTTACACAGGGGTTTCTGAGTCACTTCTGTAACTTTTCTACAAGCAGCAGCATGTCTTTTGGAGAACGTGTTGACTTCAGCTCAACAAAATCCAAGATAGGAGAAAATTTGCTCCTGGTTCTATTGTGGGGTTAAAAAGCAGGGAATCACTTCCTTTTGCTGTTAACTCCTGTTGTCTGTTAGCATCGACTTTAGCATTTGTGCATACCTTTTTTTTTTTTTTTTCCCCTCTCAGAATCCTCCCCTTAGAGTTTATAGCCATATAAATTTTTAAAGCTGGAGAGGAAATACTGCTCAATATGTTTTTAGTTTCTGTACTTTTTTTAGTTTGCTCACTAATTTTATTCAGCAAAGCAAATTGTGTCACGGAGAATAGGTTGCATAAAAGATGTATATTTGTATTAAAGACAACATGTGCTTTTCTAGGAGGAATAAAAAAAGGCAGCTGGTCACTGGAATCGAAGTAACCATTAGAAAGGGAGTGTGTGATTTTTATCTCTTTCCTTCAGCATTATACTGAAAGCACATCTGTGCACAACAGCTGGACCTTCAAACCCCACCTGTTGGCAGCTTGTGGGACGTTGCAGGCTGTGAGCAGGCTTTGCCTTTAGCATAAGTTTTAATGCCTAGCTAACAAGCTGGAATTAAAGTGGATGTGATGATGGATGCTTTTGCATAAGTCATAGACCAGCAGTGCTGTGAAAATCCGAGCAGCGTAAGCAGCTTTTGCCCACCCATATTTCCAAGATTCGTGAAGCTGCTGGGTTTAAGCATTTAAAACAAAACAGATCACTGTGCAAGTGCCTGAATATTTAAGATCTGTATTTCTGGGCCACAAGGGAAATGACTATTCAAGGTATCTCTCTGGGATGAGATCTACCTTCTGGTAGAACTTATAAAGCACCTATTGCTGTGGTGCCTACGTGTTGTTTTTAAATGTCTCTCAGTTGTCAAATGTGGAATTGTCTTTTGAGTGAGTTGTTCTATGAATCTATAAACTCCAGTAGTCAAGTATGAGTCCTGGGGGTTGGAGGCAAAATGCAGCCAGACAATATGAACACTGAAGGGCACTTAATTCCTCCCAGAGACAGGGGCTATGGAAGCTTAGGGGCTATGGAAGCTTAGGGGCTTTAAGCCTGAAAGCCATAACAACTTGAGCCCTCAGTCAGGGTTCCCATTGTGCTAGATGCTCTATATATTACATTGTCCCTGCCCCACACTGCTTGTGGTGTAAATAAATATGACAGCAACAAGTGAATATACTGAGAAATAACAGGATGAAGGGCAAAAGGAGGGAGCATGGGCTAAAGCAGTGTGGGTTGCCAGCAGGGGCAGAACCTTTTCTTATGTTTCTACAAATGTAGTGTTTTTATCATCCAAATGTGATTGCCTTTAGGAATTATATTGGGCATTGCATTGAAGAGGTATTTAATGAAGCACCAAGTAATTAATTTTCATCCAAAAATGTAAAGAGGATGTTCCATGTTCAAGCATGTAAAAGGTAAAGTCTTGCAGAAGGAAGGCTGTTTAAATTTCTTGGGGTCTGATTTGCAGAGACCTTTCAGATTGTTTCTCTGTTCAGTTTTTGGCTCCTCTGCTGTTCCTTATCCTTAGTTCCAAGCTGAATGGATGGGCACCAGTGTCAATGTGTCCTGAGTCTTAAAATGGTTTCATGTAGCCCCACCATGCATTTTTTCTATAGTGAGGCGCTTAATTTTCAAGAGTCTTTGGGTTTTGGTTGAGTTTTTCTGTTCTGTGTGCTTGTTTGGTGTTCTCTGTTTGCTTTTGGGTTTTGTTTGTGGGGATTTTGTTATTTTTTTTCCTGTGTGTTGTTGTTTTGGTTTTTTTTTTTAATACTGGCATGGCACAGAAATTATCTATTCAAGAACTGGAAACGGAGGCACAGCATTGTCCATCATACTGTCCAGTGCTACAGCCTGTGAGCTGAGATCAGACCAGAGAAGAAACCATAAGAGATCTGGTTTTCAGTGTCCTCTGCTGTGGTTTCCTGCTAACACTGCCCTGGTAGCTCAGATCTGAAAGGGTGACCTAGGCATAAGACTTCTTTGTCTATGCTTTTTAGCAGGCTGGTTTCACTGGCTAATCCAATTGTGCTTTGGCTTGGGAAACAGTTTTTCTTTGTTGCTCCTGGTTCCTAAGCACAGGATCTGGAAGTTGTGTTTGTCTGTCTGTCTACTAGTTGTACTCCTGCCCTGATATCCAAGCTGCTGACTTGGAAACACTTCAAAGATTTCCATTCTTCAGAGTGGCTGTCTCAACTGTGACTACAGGGAGTTTTTAATGTTTTCTGATTATGGAGCAGCATTTATTATTATGCCTTTAGGATAGGATAACTTTATTTATACTTTTTTTTTAAAAAAAATATAAATAAATTGCCTTTAAGATACGCTAGGATTGACAAAAGAGCTCAGATTTTACTAATGTATTACTACAAAAACCTGACAATCAGAGAAAGGCATCTGGACACATTTGGCAGGTTTTTTTAATTATTTCTTTTTCCCCGCCCATTCCTTCCTGAGACAAATGCAGACTTCTGTACTGGGCATGCTATCAAATTCTCTGGTCTAGCATATGGCTCACTAAGTCATTTTTCTTGTGCTCTTAAACTTTTCCTCCTGTTCCTTTCCCCCTCCTCCCCCAATCTTTGCTCTCATGCACAATTTATTATCATCTCCTTTCTCTCTGTCTTTCTGTCCCAGGCTTACTCATCTCATTATATCTTCTGATACCAGAAAATATGCTGTTGGTTTGCCATATGGTGTTAAGAGGTGTGGATCTCACAGACACCATTTGCCTGGCTGGCTGTAAGCCTCTTGATGCATCCATCAGCTTGCTACTGATTTTTGGTGAAAGTCCATTCTGCATTCTCTGCTATGACTTCTTATTTGTTTCCCACAGGGTGTTTTGTATGTTTGAATTTGCTCAGCAGCAAAGATAGATAATAGTCTGGAGATACTTGCTGACGGCTGACTTAAACTGTAAATTACAATGTTGATGTAAAGTCCAAACTTAAAACAAATGTAGGTAGTGGAGCTGTGAACTCCTTTCCCAGGATAATTGTGGATGCTAAGAGTTTGCATAAGTTCAAAAGTGCAGAGGTGAGTGCGTGGAAGCAAAATCAACTATGAGCTAAAAAGCCTCCCAAAGGCACCATTGCTAGCTTATGAAACCTCTGGACTGCAGATTGCTGGAGCCTATGTCTGTTCTGGAAGTTCTAGCACTGTTTTTGCTGCAGACTTCTGTGCTTCCATTGGCCACTGTTGGCCGTAGGACACTAGACTCTTTAGACTTTCAGCTTAAGCTGGTGCAACTGCTCTTTACTACTCTGGCTAATTAACTTAGCACTTACAATACCTATTTCTCATTTCACTTTCATTTTACCTATGATTAAAATGCAGGGATATAGATCTACAGTCATTCCTGGCTCACTTTTTTTTTCCCCCAGATCTTTTCCTTGTTGGCAACTGAATCTAACGGTCCCATTATAAGCAATTCAGGCACCCTTTTCAAAGCCATTAGGTTGTTCATCCCATTGCTGCCAAGAGGATGTTTCAGAGCTTCATTTTACAGTGCTTAAAAGCCATCCTTTAATTTCCAGTTGAAATTTATTCATGACCATTTTATATCTGTTTTTCCTCGTGCCAGCTGTGTTCTTTAGCTTTCTACCCTCCTCAGTGTTTACTTCTCCCCCACCTAGTGTGTCTATGGAGAACAATCAAGTCGCCTCTTAAACATCATTTGGCTTAAGGTGACAAAACTGTGATCTTTAACACTCCACATGAGATATGTCTCCGTTGCCATAATGATTTCCTTAGCACTTTTCTGCACGGTTCCTCACTAGTACCGCGTGCAGCTCTTCAAGTGAAGATACACTCACGAAAACATTCATGCATTCCCTTTGCCATGGACAGTCGCTTTCCAGAGATCTGGTCTGTCCTTTTCATGGTTGTCACCCTGTTGGGTCATGCTTGTCCTCATCCTTTAATGGGCTCATATATCCAGGGTGTCCTTCTACTCATTTCCAAATTATAAGCCCCTGTTCATAACACCAGTTCTCATTAAACCCCACGTTGCACTTTGGCTATTAAATTTCATCACATTTCTATTGCTTCAGAAGTCAAGAACATCCTGTTACTCCTGAAAGATATTCTGAACTCCCTGCTATTGGCAGCAGCAACAGACTTCACACGGTCAGCAGATTTTGTTAGTATACTCTGACTTTTTGTGCCAAGGTCATTAATGGAAAGATAAAATAAGATCAGTCTCAACATCCTTGAAGACTTTCACACATAACTTTTCTCCAGAGTAGTAATTCCTCTTTCAGCACAACTCCTGTCATTGCCTCTTTAACCAATTCCTTACTCATGTTGCAATTCTTACACTAATCCCCATGCTCTCTAGCGTGGCTAATAATTTCCACGTGGCACCATATCAAATGCCTTATTGAAGTACAGATAAATTAGATCAACCGCATTTCCATTGTCTAGAAAAATTGGTTATCTTATCAAAGAAATATATCAAGTTAGCCTGGCTTGATCTACTCCAACTCTATTTTATTGTTTAAACCCATTTCATATGTTCTGCAGTTTGCCCTTGTCCTTTTTTTCTTTCAAACTTTGTTTTAAAGCAATGCATACCACTGAGGTCAGTCTACTGGGTCTGCACCTTCGTGTGACTAGAAAGTACATGCTGTAGGATATACAGAGCTCTGCATATTGCCTAGGCCAAAACCCTTGTGATGAATTGCAGTACTTGAAGACATGAAATATGCTCATTTGGTTCCATTTTTTTCTTGCAGTAGTATGTACAGGCATGAAATGAGATGATGTGATGTCTAGGCTGCTAGCCTGGAATGGAGCTAATCCAGTGAGCCAGAGGTCTGTAACACTGCTTGAGAAGTAGGTGCTGATTGTGAAGATTTCCATTTCCATGTGATGGTGCTGAGATCTGAGTGATACCTCATTTTTATTTTTTTTCAGGACATGTCTGAATTTTCCATCCCACAGTACCATTTGGGTGGATTTCACAGAATCACAGAATGTTAGGG
>NW_009706602.1:60871-61336 GCF_000703405.1 Apaloderma vittatum | reverse complement strand
TTGGGGCGCGGGGGACGCTCACCCGCCACAGTGTTTATATAGGGCTGTACACGCAATTTATGGAAATCTTATCTCATTTCGGTTGGGAACGTAAGAATAAGCTTAATTAATGCAGTAATCCAAATCAGATTTGTCTCGGTGCGTGCAAGTTTGCAAAGCTCTTTGTGCTAGCAAAAACGCAGATTTAAAAGGAAAGCTGTGTCCGGGCTCAGCAGAGCTGGACAGTAAGTTCTGCATTTTTCAGTGTGGAAAAAAAGAAAAAAAATCACTGGAAAGGGTTTCTTAAACTAAAGGAGAACATACCAGCTGTGTAACTGGAAGTGGCAAGAGACACCTAAATGTGTTTCATTGTAATGCACTTGCTTCAGAGACGCTGAACGCGGAGGTGATGCGTGTCCCAGCATCCGTCTGTCGCACTTGATAACGTAGTTCTCCATATCCAGTAAAATCCTATTTGTTCTGTAT
>NW_009706602.1:53568-60787 GCF_000703405.1 Apaloderma vittatum | reverse complement strand
GGGCGCGGGCGGCACAGGCTTGTGTCTATAAGGGGGCGTCCGCGTGTGTCCCCGCGGGGCAGGGGAGGTGGGAGGCGAGCGGGGCTGCAGCCGCTTGGTCTTGCTCCAGTGGGTTGTCCAGTGATTCCTGTTTCCCCTAAGGCTGCCTCTCATTAGCATGAATCGGGAGGGGAGGGCATAAAAACTCCCAGTTCACGTTGAGCCTGGAAAAACTTCGAAATGACAGCCAAAGTGTTGTGGCTCCTCTGCTTTGTCATTAGATCGTCCTCCAGCTCAGTGGCCGGTAAGTCTGTGACCATTCAAAGCGGGACTGGGGCGTATTTCCCTTTGGTATCAGGGGAGGCTAAACCCATCGCTACAGATTCTTGCCTGGGCTGTAGCCCTCTTCAGCTGGAGGCTTTTCAGCAAGTGGTAACAGGCATCACGTAAGGACTCGAGAAGGAAATATTTCAACCTGTTTGTAGGATGGGAAGTAAATTACAGTATTCGATGTGTCAGCATTAGAAAGAATTACGAGCACCTGCCAAAAGCAGGCAGCTTGCTGGTGCCCTGAATCCCGCTAGCCGTCATTCAGCAATTGAAGTTTGACTTGATTCTGCATCTGGGCTCTTTTACTTTATGTGTGACCTTTCCCTTTTAACCTCCTTCCCCTCACCTGTAAACTGCAGATTTCTAATTTATTTCAACATGTTCTGTGCGTGTGCCTGCAACAAGCTGTCCTAAACAGATGTTTTTATTTTTAGTACCTCACTGATGGTACAGAAATAAGATACACATCTATTCCATAGGGAAGGAGAAGTCCAGAAACTGATTATGTTATAGTTGTATTTCTTAAGTTGCAAGAGCTAGATGGGAATATGCTGGCACAGGGCAATGAACCTCAGGGTCCTGAAGAGATTAAGCAGAGAAAAATGAACTATTTCTTGTTACAATCCATGACTGAGAATGCACGATAAACTGGTAGAAAAGTATACTTACAAAACTGAGTCCAAAACACCTGTTCAGAGTTCCCAGCTTCATAATGAGCCATCTCCAAAACACCCTTGCCTATTGCTTTCTTTAGCTTGGACTTCTTCCACCCCTTTCTCCATGGACATTCTTTTGACTGTACATGTGGCCAGCCCAAATATCAGGGAATCTTTCCCATGACAGCAGCTGGTGAGAGCGAAGGGGGAGAAGTGGCAAGGTCAGCAGCTGAGTCAGTTACAGAAGATAAACCAGGACGCTGTTCATCTGTGTATGTCAAATATCTCTTTTCACATCAGGAGTGAGGATCAGCCTCCTACACGATGCTAACCACAGACAGCGAACACTCAGACAGCGGCTCTGTGTGGGTGAACCGTTTCAAAACTGTGCTGGCTAACTGCAGGCAGGCAGTGAAGGACTGAAGGAAAAGTTAAATGAACTGCAAGAGGAGATTTCCCAGGCTAAACAGGTCGCTTCGCTTTGTGAGGTCGAAGTGATCAAGGTGAAGGTATAAATGAATGCCTAAGTGACTGTCCAGCTGCGTGAATGATGTCACTAAGGCTCTCTATTTTTCACTAGATTCCCAAACACCTCCTCCTCTTTCTCAGCCCTTGTCCTCTCAAATAAAGAAAAGCCTTGAAATAATTGTTGCTCAGGTGCAACAGCCTAGTACCCAGGCTGTGGTACTGCTACTATACAGCTTTGTAGTGCACAAATCAGAGCCCCAAAACTGTGGATAAAGAACTTTTTGGTAGTGTTCAAAGCCTAAAGCTGCTGAAGAGTCCAGATGACATTGTCAATAAGGCATCCCATGGATGGGAAAACCAAATAGTTCTGTCGTCACGGTCTTTTAAACAAGCATCCCAAACGGCAATTGGGACCTTGTTTCCACAGATGCTCCCCAGAGATTCAGGCTTTTGAGAAAAGGGTTTGTTTGTAAGTCATGTTTTTAATTTGCAACAATAATAAAGTAAAAATGGACATCTCCTGTGTTTTGCTCACACAGCTGCGTTCTCTGTGCTGCATCTTCCATATCCGAGTACTGAAGAATGAGGAGCTCTACTATATTTTCTCTCTTGAACTATTTATCATTTATACTGTCTTATTGTTGAATGCCTCACTTACGGACTAGAGCCTCAAATCCTTCGGGCACTTCCCATTCAAAGGCACATGGAATAAAATGGAATAAAATGCTAATTTTCTCTCTCCTCCTTTTCTACTTAGGATCCCTGCCCTATGCCGAGAAATCCAGGCAGACTCTCAGCAAAGACGCGTACGGTTCCATGCCTGGCCGAGGCAAAGCGCCCGCCTGGGGCACCGGTAGCGACAGAGAGAATCACACAGAGCGCTGGCTCCTGCCTCCTGCCAACCCACAGCGGCCAAAACCTCCTGAGGTCGTCTCCCCGTCATCAGACAAAAAGAAACGCACCGAGCCTTCTCTAGAGAACAGCACAGGGCTGAGGAAGCAGCTCTCGCCGTACGGAGGGGCCCTGCCCCTGGAGAGCCCGACCGAGGGGCCTTCTCCTGCCTCCTCCGGCTCCAACCACGCCAACAGAAAGCAGGCGGACCGGCGCCTGGCGGAGGCTGCCAACAGCGTGTCGGCTCACTTCCACCGCGCAGCGTCTTCCTATCGGAAGATGACATCCTTAGTGGAGGCTCATCCTTTTACAGACTCTGGAGCTGCAGAGTCAGATGATTCGAACATGCTGGATCACTTCAACCGAGCAGGCAAGATGATCTCCTATAAACACGCCGATGCCTTGACAGAGATCACCAAACCCTCCTGGGTCACCAACCGCCAGCCACCTGGCTCGCCGTACCGCTTCGGTGCGCTGGAGAGAGGTAAGGGGTGAGATTGCTCTGGCAGGAGAGATGCTGAGCTTTCTCAGGGTTGGGTGGCCTAATCTGGATGAAATACCCCAAAAGGGCACGTTGCTGGCTCTCAGTCTGTGCCTGTTGTAGATGCCGATGAGGAGGAGGCATGTCTGAGCGAGTGCAGGAAAGAGAGAGACGAAGCGGAAGCCTACTGCGCCAGCGAGTTCGGTGAGTGGTGTCCTCCCCGAGCCACACAAAGCACAGACCAACTCTGCTCATCCACTGCTGACACCTCACTTCTGCTTCTGAGTTACAGTTTCACTATGTTAAGTTACTGAGTACATTGCAAAGGCACCTTGCAGCTCTTGACAACAATACAACAAATGGTACCAAGTCTCACATTTCCCGACCTTGGGCTAGTACCGCTCTTTTTCCCGTTTCCTCTGCATTTCACTCCTGCAAAGGAAGACAGTTTCTTGCTGCTGGCCAACGGAACTGAAAATACCAATTCTTTTAGATACTCTAAGATTAAACATTGTAGCTGGGTTACTTACCTCATACTACTTAAGGCGAGTTTGTGATTTGCCAGGGCTAAAGTTTCAAATGAAAATAAAATGGATGCACCAAACAAAACCACAACGGTCCTTTCTGGATAGAGGATTCTCCTTGAAGTTGCTTAGGACTGCAGTGGTTTTAGTCCTTGTCTTCAAGCTGAAGCAGCTGAAGATGGCAGCCTGGCATTTTTGTACTGACTAAGAGCAAGCATTTTCTGACTGAGATCTTGTCTTGAGCTTACGAAGTTGTGAAACAGACACCAACTTTTTCTCACAGTATTTTAAGAGATAAGCAAAATACACGCCTAGTGGTAACAGATGTTTCCATTTGTAGAACATAAACACGTTATGAGACATCTGTTTTCTCTAAATGGAGAAGTCAGGAAGTGCTCTCTACAAACGCTATATTCTTTTTTTACTACTCTCACGCATTCCTGTCCAACGTGAGCCTTACAGCGACCTGACCTTTGTACACTCCAGCCTTTAACAAAGAGCGGTCTCATTGATCTCCTGAATTGAAATAGGGAAAAGACAGTCTGCGCAGCAGGTCAGCCAAGGTTCCAGGCAATCATCAGAACAAGCTTTTTGTTCCTTTACACTTAGAGTGCAGATAAAATGACTGAATCAAAAAGTTCTCACTCCGTGAGGCAGGGCTAAGGCCCATCACAGAAGTCCCACTTGCCTTACCTGCCCAACATGCTGCTTGTTTTCCGATTCCTGCAGTCAGCTCGGCTGAGTCAAAACCAGAGGTTGGGTGGGCAGCCCAAAGTGATGGTCTGAGCGTGCAACACGGTGTCTTTGCCTCTTGGTATGATGAGGGCCTTTTCTTCCCACAGCTGAAGTGTTTTGTTAGCAGGTGAGCTTTGTACTTCATTGGGAAGTTTTAAATTGGAAAATTTTGCTTTGTTAGGTAAATGAGTCCACTTTTCATGTATCACAATGGAAAACTGTATTAAAAACATCTCTTTTGAAACATTTTATAAACTTGACTAAGAAACATCTCAGACCTGTGAAGAGTAAGGTTAGTAACTCAGCAAACAGTAAGGTGGTGACCTCACCAAATGTGATTATTTGAAGCAGCTCCTGCTTCCAGGGCTACCCATTATTGAGCCAAAGAATTTCTGCTGATGCTTACTTGACAGCATTTTCAATGTGAGCCTTCACCTATACCCTGAGTGCCACCAGGACATGTAATCTGATGCTTTTTTCCCCCCTCCCTTAAAACAGCAGTGAACGGAATTGTTTATAACATGGAAAAACTGGGGAACGGAGTCCACTTGATCACGCTCTTGGTAAACAGCGACGGATTATACAAGATGAATCGCCTGTATGTTGCTCCTGATGGCTTCTTCTTTCGAGTTCACATTCTAGTTGTGGATACTTTAAACTGCAGTAGACCATGTCCAGACTTTAAACTTGGTAAATAATTCCAGCTAAATCCATTTCACTCTTCCTGCATGCACTGCATTTTTAGTCTGCCCTAGTTTAATAGGCTTATCCTGGGTTGTTGTGATTTTTTTTTTGGAAAAAAAGTGTTTACTGTTAAACTGGAAGGCTTTTTCCCTCTGTTTCTCTCAATTTTCAGAAAAGAAAAAACTGCAGGAAAGTTAGGCAGCAGCATAGTCCTTGAACTTCATCCAGTTCCAAAACAATTGCAGGAGTTTTCAGGATTGCAAAAAAATAATATAAGCATAAGCTTAAAATGATGTCTCTAAGTGGTCTGGTTTTCCTTCTGAATGCGAGTTATCAAATATCAGTATTTCCCCCAGATCCCCTCCAGTTGCAATACGACCCAGTAAATCATTATTTCCTTGCAAATGCAACAACCTACAAATCCTGCTGATGCTGAGGGTGCCGCTGTGCTAAGCCACACGTTCAGGGAGTATTTCTGCAGGACACAACCTCAGAGCTATTCATAACTCTGGTGCCCTTAGAGCGAGCGCTGTGAACGAACCCACACTTTCTCCACGGCACAGAAGTCTCGTCTATTTTGCAGGCAGCAGATACATCGTGATGGGGCGGATCTACCACAAGAGACGAGAGATCCCTGCAAACCTGCTGCAGTTCCTGCGAGGGCACCTGCGGCCGGGGGACGGCTTGCTCAGAAGCAGCAGCAGCTACGTGAAGAGATTCAACAGGAAGAGGAATCGCAAAGTGCAAGCGGCTCACGCAAAATGTAGATAAGGCTCCGGTAACCTCCGTCTCGGACACGGGCACAGCAGCAAGGTTCAGCTCCCAGAATAAACGCAGCCGTGGTTTAGCAGCAGCGGGAGGTGGTTCTCGCCTCTGAAACCGGTTGCGATAGGACACTTGCTTTGGGCTTGAGCAAACACGAACTGGATGTCTGGACCGACAGACTGCGAAGTTTAGCACCGAAGTCAATCAAGGGAACATGAACTGGTCATGAATTTGCTCCAGCTGTTTTTAGAGCCAGAGGTTATTGTTGCCTCCCCTGCCATAATGCACCCCCAATCATCATATTAATTGTAAAGCAGAACTCCCGAGATGTTGTTCTCGGTGTACAAGAAGTAACCGCACCTTCAAACCCTAAACCTTGAACAAATATTAGATGATACTATGGCTTTACCAACAGAGGACATCCAGTGTTTTCACACAATTCTGCCTGAAGTATTACATGCATTTGATTCAAAAGAAATCAACAAAACTAAGCATAATTCGTATCGTTCTGGTACCCTCAAACATGCGCATACTACTGAAAATTACGTGATTCTTCCAACGGAGCTGTTTTCACGTGAAGCACACGAAACAGCCGTGTCATTAGCTGAGTACATGCACACACTAACTGAAGGCAAACCAAGCAACTGCACAACACAAATGCCCAATTAGGCTTACAAAAACGGCGCAAATCCATGCCAAAGAATGCAAAATAAGCATTGCACGCGTGTTTTGTACACCTGGTTACACTGTCAGGTCCTGAAAAGGTCAGTTCTAGAACTGTGTGCGGAATGTCATTTTCCCATGAGAAATGTTACCAAGTTTGTAATTACATATCAATAAAGTTACTTTTTGAATTGAAGATACAATCTTTTAGTACCTTTAGCGTGGTGGGACTTAAGAACCTATAAAACCACTGCAAAGGGGGTGTTAATGTAGGCTATTCTGAAAATTGGTATTTGCAAATCACAAGTCTTAATCTAATAAAAATGTTCATGGGGTTCTGGGTTCACTCACTCTTGATTCTAGAAAATGCAAAAAGCTTCCGTAACGATATTAAACAAAGGCATCTCCTTGACTGACAAGTCAGCTGAGGATTTAAAGACATACATTTATATTTAAAAAAAGGGAAAATGCCTTTTAGCTTAAATATATATATATATATATATATACACACACAGAGTGTTATATATATGTGACCTGGAACAGGAAGCAGTGGCTTCTACGAGCATTTTCTGTTTGGAAGCAACGGTGGTTCTCACACAATTCTACCTCATACATGACTGCAGCTTAATTCAGTCACCAAAAAGCTACGGAGCAGTGTACACAGTATTTCTTAATGTACAATAGGAACTAAGACCAAGAGCAAACATCATATATTTTAGGACTTCAGAGGCTGTTAGTATAGGGCAGAAATTTATTCGTAGCTTGTGTCAGTCAGAAACACAGAGTCTCATTTTTGTTACGTGAAAGATTTTGCACAGAATGCAGCATGTGGAGACAGAATTTTCTTGAGAGACTTTGTGGGGGCTTTAGATTTGGCAGAACGAGTGTTCCTGGCAACGAATCAAAGCACTGCAGTGGACTGAGAGGGACGGGAGAAGGAAGGAGGAAGGGTTACATGTGCATCTCAAGTTTCTCTGTTTCTATTTTCAAATGAAGTCCAGGGACTAACCAGCAAGTCCTACAGTCACCCATTTGCCCAGAAC
>NW_009706602.1:47917-53537 GCF_000703405.1 Apaloderma vittatum | reverse complement strand
GCACTCTTCCCCATCCCCAAGACATCGCTGTAACCTAAAACAGGCGAAGCGTGGGTACAAAAATAACAGCCACAGCTCTATCTCATTTTGATCGTCTTTCGGGAGAGATAACTAATAGTACACCAGCGCTAGAGACATCTAAAGTCTGAGTAAAACACCAGTAAGTGACACACAATGTCCACACCACTCTCACAAGCGGGCCTGAAGGGCGCTGTACTCTGGGTTCTACACCAGTCTCATCACCTGCTTAGGTGAAAAAAGAAAAAAATAAATTGCTAGGCCAAGTGGATTTCCAGAGTCTGGCACTCACAATTGCAAAAAACCTCACAGCATTAACCACACAGAAAAGAATATGCTTCTTACATGCTACAGCTGCCACAGTAATTTTGATACCTTTCAGTAAATCCCTTTTTACCCCTGCAGGGTAAGGATGAAGACTCTGCAGCCAATATACAGAAATCCAGGAGTAGCATCGTCTTTCCAGGGGTTTACTCAAGGCCTCTGGGTAAATGCAGCTTTTTATTCTACTTTAAATCCCCATTAGCTCTTGCATGAACTAAATCTAGACCAAAGATACCTGCTCCAAATTTGAGGAGACTAAAAAAAAAAAAAAAAAAAATCAAGCTGACAAAGCTCACATTATCAATATCTGTGTTACAATTTGTGACCATTTCAAAACAAATGTGATAATTTGTAAAAATGCAAAGAGGAGAACGACTGAACAGAGATCACAAATCTTATGAACTTACCAAAGCCTTTAAGGAAAGAGGGTATTAACTACGAGCGATATATTTTCAATAACACCATTTAACTAGAAAAGATCACCACCAATAAATCGAGAAGTACCTCAGCCTCCTCAATGGCAACTGAAAACGCTAACGGCGGCTCTCAGCACGGTTAAATTGGATATGTGGATTATTTCCCTACTCAGCCTAATTCACTGGTAGTTATGTATAATCTGGCAAAGCCAAGACCTGTATATGATAATGTTATCAAATGTTTCATTAGAAACACCACCAAATCAATGTCAAACACATGACTTTATTTGTCTAGGATGATGTGTCCTATGAGGTACAAAAAAGTACTCTGCAGTTTGCCACAATTTGTTAAAAACAGCAATCTACTGCCTACAGGTAGGAAAGTTTTAAATCATGTCAGATATATTTATATATGAATAAATAGTACAGAAATACTGCCAAGTTTTGACGAGATGCAGGATATGCTCAAACGCTGTCAAAAGTTGAGATTTCTCCTTGTCGCGTTAAAAACACAATGCATACAATATGCAGCATTTTTTTTTAAACGTCAAAGGACAACAGAACCTAAATGCAACTACTCTTCTTAAAGTTAAAGAAGCATAAATGGATTATGGTTTTCACATTGAACAATTATTTTCAATTTTCACATATAGGTTAAATGACAACATTTGTATGTACAAAAAACCCCATGGGTTTTTAGTAGATAAAATTACCCCAGAAGAACCTGTACACCTGAGCCTGTAAGTGTAAGAAAGTGTGGTCAGTAGCAACATCTTTTTAAGAAAAACAACAGAAGAGGTTCTTGCATAGCAAGGTGTGAGGTTAAACCCAAAAAGGAGCTTATCCATAAATCAGGTAAAATCCCAGCTCACTGCAGAACAGAAGTGAAGGGTGAGTTAGTGCAAAAGCGAGTCAACTGGTTGAAGAGCTGCACATGACCCACGGCTGATTAACTACCCACAGGCGAAACGGGTGAGTCATTTCTACACGCAACGTGAAAGGGAGAGATGGGAAAGAAACGGCAACGGCATCCACAATCTCCATCTTCTGGCGACTGCAGTTTATCCCTCAGAGCAGCAGCCCTCGCACGGGAAACACCGAAGCGGCCCAGAGCGCTCCCAAAGATCCAGTCGCGCGCGGCACTTGGCGTTCCTAGAGCGCTCGGCAAAGCACCGCTTAAGTCAGAGGTGGGCAGTGACATTTCGCAAAATACTTCCTACCGCGTTATCCATCACAGTCATTTTGGCACCACTGCGGAAATTGTACCACGGGCTAACAGCTGCTTAAGAACGAAACACAGCAAATGCCATCTTTGGAGCAAAACCGAGTCCCATCTCCCTGGCCGCTTCCCTCCCCTGGTTACTTGGAACACCTACAGGTCTCAACAGATCCCCAAAGCGTTACAAATGTATTAGCGCACTCAAAGACACCTACGTCTGTGGGGAGAACAATGATCTCCATTTATTTTGTTTCATATACATCCATATTTTGAATTTTAATACAAAAGAAAAAAAATTAGAATCTGACAAATGTTTACAAACAAGATACCTTCAAATAGATTTTACTCATTTCAGTCTGGTGCAGAGTAAATGACAAATTGTACTGTTATATTCAAGGCAACAGAGTCTGTAGTCCATGACCGCTTAGCCCAACTTTTATGCAAGCTTAATTGTTTTTATCTACCATGAATGATAAACTCATTGTTGATTCCCAGTTCTGTGTGTGTGCACATGTGTACATAGCAGCTCCTTTCATAGAAAGAAAAGACATCTAGAGGTCTTCTTGTACTTTTACCTACAGGAATCATGTTAAGATACAGAATGGATTACATGGAACCAGGGCTGGATTTTATAAGAAAAAATAATTAGCTGACAAATGAGGGCAGCAATAAAAAAGCGTCTTTTTTGCAACAATAAATAAATACAGTCAAAGTTTTCTGTGTGGACTTTAAACCAGCTTCTTCACTGAAGAACAGACGTGGCATTTCCATGGAGTGAAACGTGACCCCATTTACTGTATCTTTTTTTTCTTGTTCTCTTTCTCTCTCTCCTTCAACACAACAAAGTTTTCCTGCTTCTGCCACAATAGTACAACAATTTGATCTTGACAAGAAAGTGGTGCTGCTGATTTTTAGTTCTTTGTCCTTTGGACAAAATAAGCCAAGAATATAATTTGACTGTTGTGACCAATAAAAACGCAGTTTACATCAAGTCTTGTCAGGAAAACCTGACTAAAAACATCTGGCTTCTTAATTAAAAATTTTCAGACAACCAGATTCTTGCTCGTGTGTTAGGTTAACACGCTGAACTCTAAGAAGCTGTAGACTGCAGTTTGTTGTTATGGGACCTGCAGAATACAGAAGAAAGTCAAGAATTAAGCACCCTTCGTTTTGGAGAACACAGTTGCTGCAAGGTGTCGCCAAGGGTAAATCACAACGAGGGAATTACCACCATGTTGCTTCCATTTATTTGTTTCCCCTTCGGAAAAAAGAACATTTAGGATCATTCTCTCTGAACTTTATGCGCGTTTTCTCCTAGAGCATACAAATACTTCAGAACTTGTAAAACGCAGTGCGTCACTGGAATATTCCAAAACGCCTGAAATCAGTTTTACTCTCGTATTTACATACTAATAGTCCATCAAAAGGAAAGGAAAAAGTCATTTTCAATTGTGAATATTTATAATAAGGTATACTTTGCTTAAACTTGTTCAAGAACTCTTTGGATTAACTTAATAGAAAAAAACTGAACAGGCATGTTAAAAATCACATTTTTGCTCATCAGAGTTCAGCAAAACTCTTTGACATTCACAGTTTTATTAGTGACTGAAAATAAAACAATAAAATACATGGATTCCAAGATGAATTTTTCATTTTTCTCAATACAGTATTCGAGGAACGGGACAAATTCTTATTTTTTTTAAATACAGTTATGTTTACCAGTATGACTGCTGGTAACAAAAACCCCAACGACATTTACTTTTTAGGCAAATGATCTGGATTTTTAGGGCAGTTTAATGTCATCGAATTGTGCAACAAAAGAAAGTGACCCCAACATCCAGTTCTGATTCCAGTTAAAAAGTTCAGACTAAAGATATCACAATCTGCAAGAAAAGAAAGAACATGGATGGTATAAATGAAAAACAGCAACAAATAAGATGCAGCAATGAAATCAGCGTGCAAGCAGTGAGCGCTGGGTAACCAGCTAAAGCAAAATGACAGAAACATGAGCTGAGAACTACCTGAGAATCATCACTACAGGGCTGAGCTGGAAAGGAAAACGCTGGACTAATGAACTGGATCTCATCCCTTCTTACCCACCCTGCTCTTGCTGCACACTGACAGTCAGGCAGCTTCCCCACCAACGCACAGAAAGCCAAGCTTTCCGTTCAGTTCATTCCAACTGGATCTAACCCTGCGTTACCATCTCGGGCTCGCAGCCTCCTCCAGCCGCGCGGTCCGAGTTAGCGACCGCCCCCCGGCGTGGGGAACTCGCTCACAGCCGGCTCGTGCTGGAACACAGCAGCGATACAGGAGAGCTGCACTCTCTGCCAGCGTTTCCAGGGAGCTGCACTAACTGCCACGTTCTGATCTGACTAGTGCCACACAATTCCTGTGTTTGTGCTACGAGACAGAACAGGCAAGCGACAGAAAAAAAAAAAATGCAGTAGAGTTTTGTATTTTTCAGGAATGTTTATGTTGGGGAAATGCTCTACATGGATCCTTCTACAGAAACACATTAAAAAGGAAAGTTTCATTTTAGATAGTCAATTCTGAATCATGTTTCGTTTTTCATATCCTACTTTAAACTGTATTCCCTCTGTTTCAAAGAGCAGAAGTTAAAAAATAATTAAAGCATTTGTGTTTTTTTCACTGGATTATAAGCTTCACAGAAGGACTGTCACTTCTCTCATCTGAAAAATACTTACTGCACAGTAGAACACTCTCAGAACTCAGAACACAGTATTTGTCCTTATAGGAAATTATTCTCATTAAGTTTTCTGCAGCAATGACTCAAAGTGCCATTCACATTTTCTACATTTGTGATACTGCCCAAATTGCATCTAAACTCGTTTTGACCAAACATTACAAAGCAACCTCCACAAAATGGTATCTAAGCCTTAATTTTGACAGAAAGTGACAGCTGGCTATTACAGAACAGACATTTTTCCCCTTTAAAACACAAGCAGTTGTCCAGGAAAGCGCATGGAGAAGCAAATCCCTGTATGAATGCAAGGTCAGCTTATAAAAAAAATCATTAAGGAGATTTTAAGGAACGATCAGAACATCGACGATTAGGAACACTTTTAGCTTACCTGCTTGCCTTAAATCCTTTTAGTTTCTGTACAAAGAACGATTCAAGAACTTCTGCACATTGGTAAAAAGGGGAGTCACTCGGATTGTAGTAACGACAGTTATCAAAAATTTTGGTCATATCTGCCACAAACTCCGTGACCTTTTTGTAGTAACGTTTCAGTATTCTTTCCTCCATGGTGGCAAGGTCTTTAAAGAAACCAAAGATTATCAAAATGAGACATTTTCATCCTCAACACATGTCCACGCTGTTAAGATTGAGGGGAAAAAACCTCTCTGGGCTAGTTGCTTCCCCAGGAATGCTGGCTGTGACGTGGTGACACCAGTACGTCTCCTTCAGAATAAACACTTACGCGTATGTTGCATGGAGCTAAATTTAAATGCAAATCTTAAAACGACTTCAGAAAACTTGAGTCTTTTGCAGGAAGCTATGTGCTTTTTCTTAAGAAATTTGGTCCCCATGTGTTGCCTGATCTAGTTGAGAGGTGACCGTGCCCAGGACAGGGAGGTTGGATTAAATGATCTCTAAGGTCCCTTCCAGCCTCGGCCA
>NW_009706602.1:0-47886 GCF_000703405.1 Apaloderma vittatum | reverse complement strand
GTTGTGTAATGAAGGCAAGGGGGGGGGGGGGGGGGAGACAAGGACAGACAATCTGGATGCAGTTACTCTTAGTTTATTTTTTTTACAGCCCCCACCGAGGCCAAGAGTCACATATGTACCTATAACAGCTATCTAAACCTTCTGATTATTTTGTATCTGAATTCATGACTCAGTTTGAACAGATTACCCATTTTCATAGGCTTACGCACTTCACGACACGGCACAGATGAAAGATTTCAAGTGCAGGATCATGCAAAATGCTGGGGCTCTGATCCTTACGGACTAGACACATTAACGGCACCACGATGGTGAAGTAAGCACTAACTGTCCTATTTTTATGCAAATGTAAATTAAAAAGAGGGAGAGGAATGAGAACTGCTATAGATGTAGCTGTCTAAACGTATAGTGGCACTTTTAGCTGGAAAAACAATGACCTGCTCTTGAAAAATGCCTTAAAGTGCTTGCTTTGAAATGCCAGTAATGGCAGAATGTATGAAAACAAACATAAATGGGCCTGGATTATCTTGTGTGTTTTATATATACATATTTACTTCCATACTTACCCATGTATTTTCCTGCTAGTTAAGTCAGAAAGGGCTAAATGAGCTTTTGTTTACTTCATTCAACCATCACATTCTTCACCTGAACTTTCCTTATAAACTTGAACCCCACAGAATAGAGTAGTTCAGCATTTTTGTAACACCACAATCGAAAACTTTGAAACAGAAAAGGATGCGATTTCTAAGCCAAATATCATTTTCACTCAACATATTACAATTTTGCCAAGATACTAAATTGAACTTTCTGATTTATAGGATCAGTAAGAAGTAGGTGGGGAAGCTCAAATGACAACTTTCTCTCATTTAGACATACGGAAAAGTATTGGTTCACTAACTGGAAGGATTGATATTTAGCAGCAGTATTCCTGGCGGGAGGTAGATTTTCCCCCACAGGTTTCACATTCAAGTGCTGACCTAGCTTATTCCTCGCTAACTGGTAAGGTCTAGTAAGATCAGGATATAACACCACAAAGCCGCAACATCTCCCCTTCCACTTCTTCCCTCACACACAACATGTAAATCAATTCTTGTTCATACAGCTTTAAAGACAAATTACACCTCAAGTGAAATTTGGTAGACTATCAAGTCAGAAGAAGGTAATTTTAAAGTCCAGGTTAAGTTGCACGTCACACTGCAGCGCGTTAGCACCGCTTCCTCCTCAGACTCTGGAGTACGTACCCCACCCACACTGTGCAGGAGGAACTGATGCAGAAAAAGAAACAAAACAATGAAAGCAAAAGACTGCAAGATTGTCCTCTGTTGCTCAGAAACACTTACCCATTGGTTCTTTAATAACACCATAATAATCTGGTGCATCATTGGGGTCTACCGGTTCTAGGAACGGCCACGCCATCTTGTGAGCCTGTCAGGGAAACAAGACAGAATTACAAGAAAAATTCAGTCAAATTAGCACTGTTGGGTAGCTAAACATTTCCATTCTACTTTTATCTGCCAAGGCCTAAAGCTGAACCTAACAAAGAAGTGCAGTGTTACTTGAAAATGTAATTAGTTCTCATCTGACGACTGTCTGAAGTAACCCCAGTGTCAGTGACCGAGCAGCTGGTCTTCAAAACAAGGAACGTGAAATTCGCACCCAACAGGACACTGAGCTGAGGAGGCTGCACAGAAAAGCCCGTAATGAATTTACTGCGAGTGCTGGGCGCTTCACACCTAGAAACGGGCTGCTGTTTTCACTTACAAGTACGCTGAAATTAATTCGTTTTCATAAATGTAAAATGTAGAACAAAGCAAAACATAACTCTCTTGAGATTTCTGTCACTACATGATTATTCCACCAAAATTCTTTACAGTTAGAGCAGAAGATGCATATTTGGGAATGACAGATAAAGCAGAAATACACTGTAATGGACTGATGTAATTCTTTTTATCAGGAAGCCATCAGGTACATGCTAGCAATGACTCTGTGGGAACACTACTGAGATCAGTAACACTGAGATTAAAGTACAAAAGCATAGGTCAGAAATCACACAAAACTAAGAGTAGAATGTTACATCATCTACACCCTGTGCAGTTAGGCCAATACTCTGCCTTTTTATGTTTTAACTAAACCTGCTTCCTTTAAAAGCCTTCCACGGAAGGGATTGTTTAGTTTCACTAACTGAGAAACAGCGATGTACTAGTTACTGCAAATATTTCTCAGCACAACAATGCCAATCGAGTTTGTGGCTGACAAAGTGCAAAAAACCGAAGCTTTGCCATTTCCTTTTTAAAGAAGTCTCAGACAAGTGGAAGAGAAATCAGAACCTTCCCCAAGATTCACTAGGTATCTCTCGTACAGTAAAACTGGGTCTGCTTTGCTGCAATGTGTCTTCTCACCTGTAAGGAACGCAGTACTCTTCTTAAACCTTCGTAATCTTTGTCTGTGAGGGGACTGAGTACAGTCATGGCGTCTTCCGTGGACTGACATTGCGGACACACGTATTCATCAATGAGATCTGCCTCACTTTGTAAAATGCCAACACAGCGCCCGTGATACCAGTTCTGACATCGGTCGCAGCCAATGTAAAATCTGCAAGAGCCAAAACCATGTCAGTGACTCAATCTACTTAAAGGCTACAATCAAAGACACAAACCTGCAATCCCCTGCCCACAAGCAGATACCTGGCATCATTAAACACAACAGCGTAACGTGCTATTTCAGAGGGACAAATTCCAATTATACTATCGAAACTGCTTTTGCATTTACAAACAGGCTAAATTACAGTCCACTTCAAAATTAGTTCCTAAATTTTATACTAGGTGCTTTCAAGCAATCAAGATTTCAAAAATCATTCCTCTGCTTTACAGTTGAAAGGAACAGTGTAATGCCACAAGTCTCACCCAATTGCTATTTCAGAGGGACAAATTCCAATTATACTATCGAAACTGCTTTTGCATTTACAAACAGGCTAAATTACAGTCCACTTCAAAATTAGTTCCTAAATTTTATACTAGGTGCTTTCAAGCAACCAAGATTTCAAAAATCAGTTGAAAGGAACAGTGTAATGCCACAAGTATCACCCAATCAGTATCCAAAACAAATCCAGATACGTTTTGCACAAACTGGACTACAACTAGGGCTCTTGTTTCACTCTGTGTGAATATTTTTCATGCGGAAGCCTCAGTCTTGCAGTTGAAAACAGAAGGGGTATTCTATGACACAAAACCTTGCAAGTAAAAGATACCAACCACATAATCCCATACTAAAATTGCACCTTCTATCCAGACCAGATTAAAGCACAAAAAATAAAATAAAATCCACTAAATACTACATTTGTCTTTTAATCTAACCATCCCTTGTTAAAAAAAAAAAGAAAAAAATCAATCCCAATTTAAAGTACATGACGTTTCTTTTTTTTTTAAAAAAAACAAAACAAGACAAAAAACCCAACACATTTTAACTACTCTGAAAACTTCGCTTTCCTAAACATTAACTGTACAGAAACATTTTGGAGAGGTAGACAATTACCGAAAAGCAATTTGCATTACGAACGAATACAACATACGCGGAATAACGTCTTTTTTTTTCTTTGCAAGGAACAAGTAACCACAGTCAGAGCAGTTTGCTACCTAAACATTAAATAAGAGGTTCTTATCAGAACTCACTGCGACTCATCATAAGGTGTTCTGCAGATACAGTACAATTCCTCACTGCTGCCCTCTTGTGCCCGTTTACAATCATTACAGATGTACACATCCATTTTCTTAGCCTCCTTTTCTGTGATGCCAACACATTCTCCATGATACCAGTTAGTACAAAGATCACAGCCAATATAGAACCTAAAAGTATTCACAATGAAAATGACAATGTAATTGTCATTTCAAATGGCATGGCACTTTTCCCTGCATTTCTCTCTGCTGCACTTTCTTGCTGGCCTGCTCTCTGCAGTTTTCTGTCTCAGGCTTCCTAGCGTTCTAGCCTGACACACTAACATCTCATGCTGCAGCTCTACTGGCAGTAAGGACACTTGGGTCAATTTTAAATTGATAGTTCATTTAAAATTCACATTGATATGTAACCAGACTTTGTGGAAACTGGGCTAAAAAGGCACGTCTCCGACATGTGCGCGGAAAAACTGTAAAATGCACAAAAAGACAAGGCCAAAGAGAAGGATTTACATTTTCAAAACTGCAGCTCAAAGGCCACTGAAGTACTTCCTTAAGGTTTGAAAATGCAGGTCTCAGTTAATTTAAAAAACAAAAGCAAAGCGCACACACCAACTAGGAGTTACAAGTACACTACGAAGAACATGCATACCAGCCATGTCTAGAATACATATTGGTATCACATGATACGGAAGAAAATGGGGTCGGGATATGGTTGCTGTAACTTTACATATTTTATGGTAGTGTGAGGGCACTGAAAAACAAGATATTGAACTACCCAAAATTGCAACAAATTGGAATGTGGATCATTCTTCAGAGACCAATGCCTACTCCAAACACAGCTATGTGACGGAACCAGGTATGGCATGACACGAAGTGAAGGGAACCAGGCACAGAATCACGTGAATGGGACCTTGCACAGAATGATGTGACAAAACCGTAAAAATATTATGCAAGGATGTTTGACATTTTGCGTATGGATACCTTGAAACACACCTATGACTAGTGACAATCGACCAGATGGGCGAAAGTTACACAATCCATTCTCTCTGCCTAAGCAAAAGCAAGCTGACTCAGAACCTTGATCTTCCTAGATTTTGGAGGCCACCAACCACCTGCCACGTGCTGCTGGGGAATCGCTGCCACCCGGGTTGGTTGCTCCGCAAGCGCCAGCCATGGCACGCTGCCCACCAGCAACAGGACACGAGCTAGCACCTGTTCCACAACACGAGCAGCTCTGATTCCTTGGGCCTCTGCACGTGTTCCAGAGACTCAGATCCTGTCTTTTCCTTCTAATTTCCAATCAGGCAAATCCTAAAAAAATAAATTTATCACACAATCCAATCTTCCATAAAGAATGGAGATATATATATCTCCTTCTGACAGCTCTCAGCAACCATTCAGCCTGTGGCCTGAGGGACTGGGACTGTGTCTGCCTACTCCCGGTGATGTAGAAGCACATTTACGTATCGGTGTAGGTACTACCTTGCCACTAGAAGGTGGGGCAGATGTTTTACCCGCCTTTTGTTTCACATTAGGCTTTAACAAATAAGTTGGAATCTAAGTAGAAATCTTAGAAAGATAGATACCCTTACTGACTATCCTTGAAAACTATACGAGCAAGTCTCTACAACTTTGGAGTATCACGAATGAGAAGTAAACGCAGGAGATTTCCAATAAAATACATGACACACAATGACTTTTGAGGATTTACTACATCCTAAAAAATGCATAGGATACTCGTAATATACCACAAATTAGCTTTTCAAGCAGCACACCTATCTTTTCTGAAGTAGAAAAGAGACACCAACACAAAGAAGAGTACCTGATATCTACATATATAGGAAAATTTTAAAAAAATGTTTATTAGAAAACTGTTTTAAAACTTGACTAATCCTTTCCCACATAGTGAAAGGATAATGCAGTTGAACAGTACAGTCATAATTTGTTAGAACATAAAATTTAGAATTCACAAAAAGGAAAGCAGAACTGAATCATATGTCTAAGGATACTACTAAGTTATTGCCATTTCACTTTCTTGATTTTATTCTGTGCATTAAAGCACAGTTCAGGCTAACAAAATTCACTCTGACCACATTTTTCATCAGCTTACTCAAATGCCCCCTAGGGAAAAAGTTAGTCTGACATTCACATCTTTTTTCTCACAGACTTTGTTCCTCTCATCTTTTTTGTGAGAGTTCTACCCCTTACTAACAACAGCAGCAGCACAGACCTTTGCTCCTTGTCACAACAAAATGAGAACAGGGTATCCTCCTACGTGATGGAAAGCCTAATGCAACATCCTTTCTCCAAGCAAGACTGGTGACGTCCCTTAGAATTAACAGTGAATTAATCACCAGGGCATCAGAATCTGCTATTTCTACAGCACTGGCAGCACAGCGAGCAGTCCAATTTCCCACTCTGATGCAATGGTAAGAGCTACTCAACTGCCACGGTGAACAAAACCCAAAGACCTCAACTCCATTTAAAAAAAAAACAACCAAAACCGTTACCGGAGTGAAAGCACTACTTCAGCTCTACAGGTTCTTTCTGTTACCAGTATTTAAACCAGCACCAAATGGCACCGGTTAATAAGTTCTGGTGTTGTCACTTGTTGAGCAGACACATACTCACTTGGAATTGGTCTCAAGTCAAATTGATTTTGCATACAGCTCTACACAGCTATCAGATAACCATCCTGATGATGGGAGTCATTTCTAGCTTAAGCAGGAATCCATAACACTACACCCCGCAATCCAGTCTTCTACTCCACCACATATTAAACTTCTTCACAAACTGTGTATGTAGTGTAAATATTTTTCCTTGATCAGTCAGAATTGAACTAGAGAACTGCAGTTTACACTTTGTCAGATGTAATTTTTTTATCAGCCCTGGGATGCAAATTGTAACACATGGAAACCATTTCTACCTGAAACACTGTCCAAAGTGAACTGCAGTCCAGTAACTCGGAATCCCCTTTATTGGCTACTGACTTACAAAAAAATTGTCATTTATTGGAAGACGGTACCAAAGCTATTTCTAAAGAAAATCAGCTACTTGTTCACAAGAAATTTCTCAAACCAAATTGTCACTTGCTTCTGAGGCAGAGGCAAAACGGCCAAAGAATAACAGAGCGGAGGAAAAAAAAGAAAAAAAGAGTATGTGCATGTGAGACAGAAAGGTCATACAATGGAAACATGCAAACAAGTAAAACTATAAATCATGTACATTAACAGTATAAATCAAGTATGTTAATAGTTTTGTAACTGCTAGTGGAAAACAGAGACTTTATTCTTTACACCTTAGTGATCACTGCAATAAAACCTGATGCTCTCTCTCCAATTCTAGAACTACCTTGCACTACCAGCTACAGGCTCACCTACAGCTAAGCACACACAGTAGAAGGCGAGGGCAGTCACTACTCACTTAGACTCATCATAAGGCGTTTTACAGATGCAGTAAAGCTTTGTGTCCTTCTTTGTTTCCTTTGAGGTAGTAGAAATCATTTTCTTTTTCTTGGACTTGGAAGCTGACGAATCCTTCTCCTCATCTCTCTTTCTCTTCTGGGAGGATACAGGCATGGGGACTGTGGTGGAGGAGGAGGAGGAGGTGACGCTGGCCGCGTGTTGCTGAGGTGGTGCCGGTGGCAGTGGTGGCGGCGGTGGTGGCGGGGCAGCGGCTGCAGCTGCAGCAGCTGCGGCTGCCTGGGCTCTCTCTTTTTCTTTCTTAATTTTACTCAAGTCTTTCTTTAGCTCCTCCTAAAGTACATTAAATGAATAAATAGAGAGGGAGGCACTCGATGTGATTATTCCAGGACAGGATTAAAATCCAGACATAAATCCTCATGCTTAAGCAAAAGAACAAAACTGAAGTCATTTAAATACACAATTTTTTAATGTGTTTAACCTGCAATTCACCAAATATTCAGGGAAGACATTATTGGCCCACTGGCTGTAATTTATCATAAGCTGTTTCAAGAAACAATGTGATGTCAATTCAGATGAAAAACAAGAAGCATAGAAAGGACATTCACTAGCTTTGCAGAAATCCATGCTTCCACAACAAGAACCTATTCCTGTACCTTTCCTTAAAATCACACTGAGCAAGCAGATGAAGGTTAACAGAAATGTTCTCCAGCTTTAAATTGAATTAGTCTTTGAGAGTACCTGCCCTTACCTGCACTTCAATTTGTAGGTCTTTGTCCAGAAGTGCTCTTTTTTTCAGTATTTCAGCTTTCAGCTGTTCTTTATGCTTGAAAAGCAGAGCTGAGAGCTTAGTAGCATTCTGTTTACTACGCTTCTGTTCTACACTCTCTTCTCGCTTTCGTTTCTTAGCTGCCTGTTTTTCCTCTTTGTCTATCTTATCCAGGATGTATTTCATCACTTGGTTGCACACAATCATTCTGGGGAAGAAATAAAGAAAAAGTACATTGTGCTGAGCTGCCTGTTTATTCCCAGTTGAGAATGCAGAAGCATTTAATTCTCCAGTTGTTGCAAGCTACTATTACGTGATGAGAGATATTTTCACTGAATTAATTTTCCACAGACATGTCTCAAAGAGTTGGATTTTGTTGATTCTGATGTAGGATAAAAGCAAACTGGGAGCCTGTAACTTCTTCTAAAATAAACACATTCACCCCCCAGCAATCAGCAAATAGTCAGTTTTTATGTTTTGACATACGGACTGACAAATACTTTCAGTGTATGGAATTCACTATAAGCAGTTCCCAATTCACTAATGACAACTCAGTATTATTTTTTTTGACTGTTTGTTGTACACTTATCTATAAATTCCTTTTCTCGCTCACTTGTTCTGCAATTGTCATTAATTTTGCTTTATATTTCAATTAGAAAATTAGTGTATTTTGGTGCTTCCGAATTTATTTTTCCCTTCCTGTTCTCTTTGAAACCCACTAGTAAAGTAAATGGTTTGTGTTGCCGGAGTGACCATGAGAAATAACTCCCACTGAGAGAGGAGCTAAAAGGAAACAAGAAAGGAAGACTGGCTGGCACAAGCAGCTGCTAACTCTGTACTCTTAGGCTCAGACATGATGGCTTTTGATACACATCTGTACTTGGATGACATATGGAATAAGCCAGTTGTTTTGTAGAGTCATACAATTTTTTGTCCTTCACTCTTTTTACCTGAGCTATATCTGCCTGGTTTAGTCCAGTTTTTCAACAGGTAACATACCCACAGTATATTTTTGGAGAAGAAAAACAATCAGTGAGATAGAATGACAGCTGGTACCAAGAACCAAGCTAGTCAGAAACATAATTTTTTTTAAAATCGGTTTTCTGTCAGTCTAAGTACCAATTTGCCTGTCTGACACCATAAGATGAAGAGCATATGGCAATACACGTTCCTCTTTATGCAACTGGGAACGTGAAATGAGTAGCACCTGGTGATACCATTGTAACCAACTACGCTGGTACTCTGATTTGATGATTAAAATACACACTATTCTTTTTCTTACTATCTGACAACATACAGTTGTCATTATCCAACTGAAGCAACCACAGAAGTGAAAAGGAGTCAAAATAACCCCAAGAGAAATGACAAACAATTCAATTTTTTGTTTAGTAGCTTCAGGCACAAAATCTCCTAGTTTGTCAAATAGCACTATCTTCCAACTCTTTGATTCCTTCTGTAGAGTGGGATGTACAGTGGACATGAAAGGAAACAAACTGTCATGCTAAAGGACAAACAAAACCTAAGTGTTTGCAATAAAACCATTAATTCTCCATTCTGTGCTCCTTTAAGGATGGTTTTTACCTTGAACTTAAAAACTGTGGCCACCTCCAAACACAACATTTCAATTTGAAAACAAAGAATCAAAGTAAAATTCACAATATACAGGATTCAACTACTTAAGAGTTACCAGTGTTTTATTATACCACCATTAAAAGATGTTATAAATGTAAAACTTCCACATCGAAAGATGTTCTATGGTGCACATTCACCTCTGATTTTCTTCCCTCTCAGCTGGAGTCAGTGTCTTCTTCTGTTTCAAGTGTTCTATGACAGCATTCTGCTTCATAACCACCTGTAGGATGACAGAGAATCCAAAATAAAATATGAAAACTTTACGCAGTATTTCATTAAATTGCTGGGAGAACCAGGACATCTCCTAAATTAAAGAAAAGGTTAAAGTGTTATTTGTTTCAGTAAGTGACAGAACAAAACTGATTTTATCATCGGGGGGGCAGTGCTTGTTAAAAGCAATTATGTGAAAATTGAGAATCAAATGGAACATTAACATCATCTCCCCTCCAACATACAGTAGGATATTTTGCTTTTGTCGAGTTTAAACCTAGGGACTAAATGTAAATTGACAGTACTTCTTCAGTGACTGGTTGTTTTATTTTAAAAAATGGTAAGAGTCTATTATATAAAATATATGTCTCTTTTTTTTTTAAGCCCTGCAGCCATCCAACAGCATTACATTTCAGATACCTCTTTGAAACCTCAGTTTCCTACAGCAGGCAATGCAAGTACTGCACAGGTGTTCTGCTGATCAGCTCTCCTCTCTATAACCTATCTTTCCTGAACTGAGAATAAAGATATATCGTCCCAGCAGCTAGTGGTAAGTTGAATCAAGGCGCCAGAAGCCTGCAAACACCGTACAACTGACTCGATGTGCTGAATTAACTTAGAGTATTTAATTAAATTGCCAAAAGCAATCGCACACTAACTCTGAAAGAGTTAAATTAACTGCCCAGCAAATGTATTAACATCGTTAACAAGAACAGGCATTTAAAATGATATTTGTTTCAGTTACGAAATTTTAATGTCCTTCTGTTAACTTTACCTGTTTCTGGATAATGTCACTTTGATTAGAAGCCTGAAGGGTGTGCTCACGTTTAATTTCTATCTGTTGCTGCTTTTTCTTCTGTTGCTGCTCCCTGAGCTGCTGAACTCTCTGCAGCTGCTCCTGAACACTAGCTGCTTGAACTGTTACCACATTCTGAATCTGGTGAGCCTGTACTGGGCTAGTTTGCTGGATCTGAATAGGTAACTGAAGCTTGATCTGCTGGGGCACACTGCCTTGTTGGGCTTGTATCTGAGCCACAACATGTGACTGGAGCTGAGAGAGCACTTGGACTTGTTGCTGAAGCTGAGGCACTGTAATAACTTTTGTTGGAGGCTGCTGAAGTTGCAGCTGAGGACGAGCTGGGGATTGCACAGGAACCTGATTTAAACTTTGAGTAGTTGGAAGGGTCGAGACCGAAGTCTGAACCTGAGGCTGTGATTGCTGCAGCTGAGCTTGAATTTGTATGGGAGCATGGGGCTGCATCTGAATCTGTTGTTGGGTTGTAGTCTGCACCTGAGCTGGTTGCTGAGGCTGGACTTGGGACTGGCCTTGGGGAAGGCTTCCAGTCTGCGGCTGGCTCTGGACTTGCACTGGAGATTGCCCTTGAGCCTGGGTCTGTGCTGGAGACTGAACTGGAGATTTCGACGACTGTGCTTCAGGTGTGACTGGAGAGTCAACAGATGCCGGAGCCTGAGACTCGGGCTGGCTCTGCGATTCCGGCTGCAGGGCTGGCGGAGGTGCCTGCGGCTGGGCCAGCGGCGCAGGCTGAGAGTTCTGATTCTGCACTTGAGGCTGGGCTTGCTGCTGGGTCTGAGGCTGTGGCTGAATTGGCGGCAGCGCCGACGTTGGCTGTGCCTGTAGAGGTTGCTTCTGTTCCCCTGTAGCTGCGAAGGATAAAAACAAGTATTCCATTCACGCCAAGAGACACATCTATGAGCCTTAGCAATCTGTACCTTTTAGAATTACTGTAAAGCTCTATGCAGAAAAATGAGCGATTTCTAAGCTTGTAATACACTTCCAACAAATCTACTGTAGTAACAGACCATCTCCAACACCATAAAAACTCCCATGCAACTGAAACAGAAGCTTTTTTCCCTGTTTAACAGACCAATGCTTACCTGAGGTTGAAGTAGAAACTGTCGTCGTAGTTGTGCTAGCTGTAGTAGCAGCTGCTGGTAGTGGGGTGAAAAGAAATCTCTGAATTGTACCATTTGGCATAGCTGCTTGCATAAGCTGTTGTCCTGGACCAGGTATTACGGTCACACCCTGAGGGATTAATTGTAATTGACCAGTAGTTTGACCTTGTCCCTGAATTACCACAGTTAAGCCTTGACTACCACCCTAAAAAAAAAAAAACAATTAATATTGATATATTAGTATTATAGTTCTTGGAGAGATCTTGATGAAAATCACAAGACTTAGGGGTTTGGATTTCAGAATTCAACACTATTTACCACATACCGTATTCCAAAAATCCAAACCTAGCAGCTGAGATCATGAAATACTAAAGTACTCTTTCAACAATTCTATCATCAACAGATTACTGGGTTGGAGTTGGAAACACATATTTTCATCCAAATATTGACAAGAACCCTGGCCAGAAAGCTGCTAAAATAGAACATCTTTATTCCTAGCATTTATAAGCAATACATAGCATGAATAATTTTAGCCATACTACTACTTCCTTAAGAATCCCAACAGCTTGGGTACAAGTTCTCTGCACTGAAAACATTTATGTGCACTTTTTCAACTTTCAGTCTGTCGTTATGCTACCAGTCATCCCAAACGAAGCAGATACACTGCCTTGCTGACATCCAAAGGCTTGATAAGATGTATCGTAAGTATGAGCATATTTCCACACCCAGAGGCAGTAAAACATTTTACCTGTCCTTGTGTTAGCTGGGTGAGCTGGGCCATAGTAAGCTTCACTTGTCCCTGCTGAGGGCGAGGGGGCTGCGATGGGGTTTGGGGCTGTATTTGCTGAGACGGCGTCCCAGGACTTGTGACGGTCTTCTGGCCAGCACTGGAAGAAGCTGTGCTGGTACTAGAAACTGCTGTTGAGACAGGTTGACCCCTGATTATCTGAGTCACCACTTGCTGTGTCTGACCTGTAGGAGAATAATTTGTGATAAGTAACACATTTCCAACTTTTAACCATTAGCACAGCAAACCTCCGAGTCACAACAACTTGCAATAGCGTATGATCACAAAAGTGAAGCAAACGCTGCGGTTCACACGTATATTTTCTTTACAAACCATTTGTCTGTGTGGTTGACTGAAAAACATCTGCAAAATGTTTTCTATTTTAATTCAATTCACATACTTTATGCTGTACCTTCAAGCACTTAAGCTTGCCTTAAGGAAAATAAATGCTTTTTGAATGCACAATTATTCTCAACTTTTTTGTTTTCAAATGAAGGCACTTAAAATAAGTACTAGATTTCCCAGTGTCAGTGATGAGCAACAGTGACAAAGCCTGCAGCCAACACATTCAAAGCCAGAAAAGGCACTTGTTAAGAGGTCAAGCATCAAAACAAAGTGTTTTTGCATTGGGACATAAGACACAAGAAGTATTTATGAAGAAACAAATCATGGATTTTGCAATGGGAATTTAAATATTAAAATGAACCTACTGGCTGGAAGAATACCTTGTTGCACCACTACAGGTGTTCGGATGATGGTCTTTCCAAGCGTTGACTGCTGAAGCGGTGTCCGTATGACGGTCATACCAGGGCGGAGTGGTGTCCCTTGCACTACCTACGTACACCCAAATGGAGAGCACAGGTAAACTTGTGAAAAAAGCCACTGGGATATGCCCTAAAGTTCTTTTTTTTTTAAATTTTTTATCATGGCAAGAAATGACAAGATGCAAGGAGATCCAGTATTTTTGTATTTTTTCATTTATGCCCACACTGCTAAGGCTTACCAAGCTCTAAACTATTAATTTTTCCAATTGGAGAAGATTGTTGTACCTCCTCAGAATAAAGGATCCATAAACACTATTGCTGAGATGAGCCAAGACCACTGAAAAAGTAACTAGACGGAACTATTAATATCTGCCAATAATTTAAAATACATGCACTCACATTTTTTGCATTCAATAAATCAGAAGAACATCTTACTTGTGAAGTACTTGTTGTTCCTAACGCCCCCGTGGTATTTGGCCTAATGGTTACAGTTGCTGTCCTTGGCTGGAATGAAGTAAATGTTTGACTTGCACCTGTAGTTGACGGAATGATACCCAATACCTTTTGCTGGACTTGAACAACACCTAATTAAAGAAAAATTGAGAATTCATTAATGACATAATTGTCAGCAAAAGAAGTAAACGCAACTCCAGGGTGGCATTTAGAAATCAGTCTCCAGGTTTCTAGAACACTTTCAGCATTTCTTGGGAGAGCCTTTGTCATATTGTGAAAAGCAGCAGCAGTATACTTGGTCAACAGTCCAACTACGTTTTAGGTTAAGAAATAGGTATTTTAGAAAAGATTAAGCAAAGAGTGAAACTTTACAAAGATCAGTTTGATGGTAACTGCAAATAAGTCCTTGCATTGACATGGTGCCACAAATTAGTATTATACAACCATTAAAAGCTATAATCTGATTAATTTAAGATGCAGGAGACCAGTTTAAACACCTTTCACCTACAAGCTTGTGTTGCTGAAGAAAATGGGTAATGCTTTCCTGTCACTTAAGAAATTTCAATATAAAACTAGTAGCTTTCATGATTTCCTCAGATCCTAAGTAGAATGAAGACACAAAATTGAGCTTTTCTGCTCAATATATGTTCACAAATCTCAAAATATTAAGTCCTCTTCTTGAGGCAAGAAGAAAAAACTCTAAGCTCAGTTTGGAGGCAAACTCTTGCTCCTCAGTGAAGAGCAGATGCAGTCATTAATAACTAAGAAGAGAGGTGTTTTCTGTGAAGAAAGTTATTCTGTTGATGTATAATTTAAGCAACAACATAAAAAGCATGCTTCATTCCACATTGTTAAAAATAATGCTTTCAATTTTGCACTATGAAATGCAGAATAAATTATAGGCAAAAAAGTAACATTTTCCCCCTACAGACACAAATACGCAATACAGGGGGAACAAGCTGTATAAAGTTTGTGTATATATATAAAAATAAGTATTTTTCCCCTTTAAGTCACAGTTTACTTCACTGTAACAGTGTCAACGGAGAATTAATCAGCAAGCTGGAATACAGGTTTAATTCAGTTCCCTTTCCCCTACCTCCTTGAGTTGATGGCACATTGACGGCAACAATCTTGCTGTTTGCAGGGAGTGGCAGCTTAGTTATCACTTTCCCTGCCATCGTTACTGGACTGCCTGAGATCTGGAAGGTCTGCCCTGTGCTGGCAATGGTTGTGGCTGAGGTGGCAGCTGTGCTAGTGGCTATTGAGGCACACAGAACAGTCAGTTTTAGAGCAGAATAATTAGTCAATGAAATGACTTTTTTCAAGTATGAAACAGCAAACCACAGGATTACTTTCACAATCATTTTTTGAATGTGTCATGCTTTCTTTGGTGAAGATTCTTTTCTGCAAGCAGCACGTTACAGCACAGAACGCTTTCGTTATCAATGATTACTAGTACAACAACTGTCAGTAAGATATGAGATAGGTCAGAAATAAGACTACCTAGCAAGTCTGAATGAAGGAAAATTAGACAGGTATGATCTCAGAAATGCCCTTAGCAAGAGACGTAGCAAGAGAGTTAAAAGCAAAGACAACATGAAATGTCATAATACTATCTATTCTGGAGAAGATGTAGGTGCCGTATATAGGATGAACTGCAGCACGTGCTCTTTCCATCAACGGTGCTACTTACCTGTTGAAGATTGGCCTTGTTTAACCCAAGTAGCAAAAGTCTGATGGAAATTCTTGTTCTGTTGGAATGTTACTGTCGCTGGAGAACCAACTTTTGTAGTAAGTACTACTTTGGTTCCAGTGGGGACTGGGCCTGCCAAAGGGCCTACCACAACTTTCTGTGGCGTTGAGACAGTGGTTGCTGTGCTGCCGGCTGTAGTGACCACGGGGGCCACACCTCCCGCAGGGATCTGCTTCTGCTGCTCCAACCGTTTCTACAGAAGTCGGAAGAAAAACAGCAAAAAATAAAGGACTCTGGTAGGATTTGAGTTCAAGTTGCAACGGAGTGAAGAATAAGCTGCCTGCACACCCTACAGCACAGGACTCCTTGACCTGCAGAACTACAATTCTGCTTACTGTATGCAGCCAGACATTTTTCTTTAGAGCATCCTGAAAATCCTCAGCTGATGTTAATTTCACTGCACATTTTACTTCAAAGAAAACTTATTAATCAGTTGCAGATTATTCTGAAAGGTTAAAAAGCTTTGAAAAATATCTATCTGTATTTGGCTTTGACCGTGTGCACACAGCCTGCATCTGTGTCAGTAACACAGAGTTATTCTTAGCATTCCTAAGTTTAGAGATGCCTGCGCTGAGATTCTGCCAGCTACAGAAAAGAAATAGACTGCACCATTCTACTTCACCATTAAGACTGCAATTTTAAAAATCATTTTCTTAACTGTAAATCCAGCTTGCAGCCTGCTTAAAAAAATTATCAAAATCCCTTACCTTACCCAGCAACCTTCTGTGTTGTAGCTGTCAAGCAGGTACATTTAGAAAGCCACTATTGTGAAGGGACAGTATCAATAAGCTCTTTTGCAATTCCAAATAATCTGACAGTCTTCCCTATGTTACTGGAATTATATCTGTATTTATTCTTTTAAATTTCAGTGTTTGGTTACCATCATATTGCAGTTATGCCCATAAAGCACACCACTCATTCACTAGTAATGTATTTTCTTCAAGGAAGATGAAATGAAAATGGAGTAAGTTGGAAAAAAAGCAGAATTCTCAATAACATATGTGAAATATCAACAAGGCATTAGGTTTCCTAATTTTGATTGCATATATATATATACACACATATATACATCTATATATATTTAGATAAAATTATCAACGGGCTTGATTAAGCCCACTTAAAACAGGATAAAATCAAAAGATTCTATCTGACGGAAGCATGAAAAACAAATGCAGTTTTATTGCCAGGTCAGCATAAACCAAGGCAGCTTTCAGCACAGAACACCACTGACCTTACCTGGAGATTGGTGCTCAGCCTTCTTTTAAAAAGGAAGCAAACTAAACCTTTAAAAGGTGTTATAAATTGAGGGGGAAAGGCAATCCAACCCAAATCTTTGCCTTAACCCCACTTCAAAAAACGTACACAGTGGGAGCAGCATTGGTTGATGGCTTAGTTTACACAGGGAAGTGGAAACTACTTGAAAAATGGTGTGAGACAGGGATAAGCTTTGTTTCCCATGTTCTAATGCGTGCAGACTACCAGTGCAGAGTTCCTGACAGGTGGGACCACCAGTAGCTCCCCCACCTGCTGGGCAGCCAATCGTTGGTGTTTTAGTTGAGCCTCCAATTGGGCCTTGAACTCCTCTGCCTTCTTCTGTTCACTAACCTTAGCCTGTTGTTCAACTGCCTGTGCCTTTTCCTTCTCCACCCTGCCAAAGACACAACCGGAAGTAAGTTATACCAACACATAAAATCCAACCGTCAAACTGGACGTCATTTAATCCAATTTAATTGCTCTTACAAGAACAAATGTCAAGACCGAGGATCACTGAAAAACCGGTATTTTGAAATAAAACTAAAGAAGTGACATGCAACATCCCTGAAATATTCTGATGCTAAACTACGGCAACACCTTAGAGGAAACTATAAATCAAAACTGAAATTTAAAATTGTGACGGGGACTTCAATCAATCCATGTAATACCATTAATTTAAAACAATTCTTTCAAAGACACTTAAAAATATTGTTCCAACCCTAAGCACGTAATACGGAAAAATACTCATTTTACGACTTGAATATTCACAGGCTGAATTTACTTTTACTTTACTTGTAAACATTCACGTTCTTTGTATTATGGAAGCATTTAAATACATGCTGTTTAAAGTCAGGCTAAAAGTAGCCCAAAGCCGTTCCATGCATTATACTAACAGCTTTTAAGCACATAACATGGATCAGTTCATAACCATGGAAAAAATATTAGTTCTAACAAATCTGTAACACCTGCATAAATTAGCTCTGACGCCAGCAAACAGCTCAGCTTTACAAACTTAAGCTTGACTACTATTACCAAAAGACACAGTAAAATCACTACAGAGATTCACTTTCACTGACAGTATCTACCAAGTCTATGTCTTCTAGTGGGATTTTATTTTACATACACAAATAAAACTGCTTTCTGTAAAAGTTCATCTGAGTTTGTTTACCTTTCAGCAAATGCCCTGATCTCCCAGAGTTCCAACTCTTCCTCTGCGACCCAACTTTCAATTATAACGGGGCCCGTTTGCTTGGGTGTTTCGGGCCTTTTGGGCCTGAGGGCACTTGATCGCAGTCCCTTCCTCTGGGGTGTTGGAGTTTCTTAAGAGAACAGTCAAAACACACACATTACCAAGATTTAGTGTCTGTCTTAGTCCCCTTTCATGAACAAGAAGGCCTTTCACCTTCAGATAAATCGTATCAGTTTGTTAAATGAGTCATTTGTTTCAAATAGACAAATGAATAGTTCACGTCAGGCTGTGCCTTAATCTCTGTAGGAGCTTATGGGAAGGGTAAAAAAGAAAATTTATAAACAAACCTACCTTTCGGAGCCTCTGGTACACCAATGGGACAAATAATTTTCCTTATACAGTACTCTGACCGGATTCCATATGGACCAACATCTCTTCGCTTGATTATTTCTGTTGTTGTAATTTCAGTTTCAGTTGTTTCTACAAAAATTAGTCCCAGCACATCAGCAACAGAAACCAAATAAAAGCTAAATCCCCAATACATTCAAGGTAAACAAACAGCAACTAGCACAAGCTGCTGGCTAAAAAAATTCAAATGCCTTTACAGAAACACTTGGAGAGTGTAATACTCAGCGTTAAGAGTAAAATCTTTTGCATGTAGAAACCCAGAAATTTCAAGAAATAATACCTGTACGCGTCGTTCCTCCCCCAGGTGGAGCTTTTGCTGCCATATCATCCCATTTGAGACATGCCCACAACAAGCGTAACATAAGGCTCACTCCAGCCAATGATTTTACTGTTTGAAGTCGGTACCTAACAATACAGTATTAATTATACTTTAAAATCAAAATGTATTTAAAATATCTTACGAAACCAATAGGACAAAGGATCTTCATTCTACCTTTACTCAACAATATAGAAAATGATTGAATGATAAATAGCAAAATTTGCATGTTTGGGCACAAGCATGTATATCACTTCTATTTAAAAATTAATTTAATTTCATCACATCCTTAGCTTTTCCTCAAAAACATAAAGCACGTACCTCCAAGTGATCCCAAAAGTTGGCCTTGGGGACGGATATGGCCAGATATCCAGGGCAGGCTTTGCATTGTAATTGAAATAGGGAACTTCTCTGATCCCTCCTTTCCTGGCCAGCTTTTTTAAGTCATCATTGGGTAAAACAAATATGCTTTTTTTACTGCTTTTGGTAACAAACTTTCTGTAAGATGGTAAGGCAGTTCCAGAGCGAGTTTTTTTGGGTCTTGCAAATTTCATTAACTTCACTTTGTCTTTTGTAGAATATTCTTTGCTGACAGTCATGGAAGTCACCAACGTGCCTTCCGGGGTGGTCAAGGAATCTGTTACTGTTGTTGTAACAACGGTTTTACTACGTTCTTGGACAGAAATGACATCAACGTTGCTGTCTGTAGTTGGAGCAGTAAGCTTAGTGACAGTGGTGGTGGTAGTTACGGTGGATATGGCACAATTTTCTGTAGATGAAACCACTGTTGTTTTCTCATCATTAGAAGCTACAGTCTCCGAGACTTTAAACACTGTTTTGGATTCTGTAGACACCGTTGATGTTGTGGTAGTCACCTCAGTAATAACAGTTTTTATTCTACTGTCTCCATTAATATTTTCTATTTTACAGGTCTGTACACCGTTCTGATCAGCAAAGTCACTACTCAAGCTAGATTCCTCACAGGAGGTTACAGGTGACGGAGCAACTTTCTTATCCTCAGCTGCTTCAGTCTCCATCGATTCTGTTTCACTACTCAGGTTATTTTCTTTACAGACAGTACGCGCTGGTGTGGAAGCGGTGCCAACAAAGGCAGATCTCTCAGGAGAAAGCTGGTTTTCCTCGGTTTTCTGCACATACTTGGGAACTTCGTCTGGTGGCTGAAGACCCTCTCCAGATTCAAACTCGGGGGAACTCTGCAGACGTGACTTAGGGTCCACAGGTTTTTTATCCTTTGTATCCTCTATCATGATGTCACCATTCATAAACGGTTTTACTGAAGACTCCTTAAAAGTAAATGGTTTTATTTCATGTTCCGGAATGGATTTATTAATATTATTAACTTTTGGTTCAATATCGCCCCCTGCCCTATTCTCACAGGGATCTTTAACTAAGCAGCCATCATTTGGTAACACTTTAACGTCACTGTCTTTTCCATTAATTTGAAATGCTGATTTCTCTTTTTCTAAACCTGTTTCAGTTTCTTCATCTTTACTATTCTTTTTGTCAGTAACACTATTTCGATTTGTTTGATCACGGTACTTGTTCATGGTACTTGTCTCCACTTTCAGTTCCTGACCTTTCTTTTGACCGTTAGCCTTAGTTTGTTTAGAGCTTCGTAAATCCTCATCAACTTCTGCCCCGTCCATGTGTTCCGGTGTTTGACTTTCAAGATTTCTTTCAGAAATTATCTCTGTATTGAATGGTTCTAGGTCTCCACTAACTGATTTTTGGTGAAATATAATCTTGTTTTCAGATTTACTTTCAGCCTTCCCTGGAGCAACTTCTTCCATTTCACTTTCTTGAGAGGATGTTGGTTCAACATGGCTTTTTAGCATACAATTGTTTTCTGGATCTTTGCTCTGTTCAGAACTCCCTTCTGAGTCTGTTTTCTCAAGACTAGCCAGAGCATCTCTTCTACAGCTGCTTTCAGTTACCCCTGGCTCTAAGCTTTGAAGTTCACGCCGAGATACTCTGCTAATCGGTAGTTTTTGTTTCAAAGGTTTTTCACTTGCTTCCGAAATATCCCATTTGGTTTTACCTTCTGCATTTGTTTGTTTCAAGCTATCCACAAAGGAGCTCTCAGACTCTCCAAGAGCCTCTTGCCCCTGATGCTTGTCGGCAGTCCCAGGTTCTGGGTTGTTTTCCTTACTATCGTTCTGTATGGAGCTTTCACCTTCAGAGGACTGAGGTGTGTCTTCATCCTGTAACTGGTCTTCTCCTTTCGACAGCCTGTTTGTCAAAGGCGAAGAGGGTTCATCCAGCTCGCCAGTTTTGGTACAAGAGATGCTGCCAACCGGCAAGCAGTCCCGTTCTGCGTCTTCGGTTTGGTTCTTATCTGAAATATAGGTTTGATCTTGGGAAGACGTGTCCAACTGGCTTCCTTCATTTACTTTTCCCATTTGCAGCTCATCTATGTTCTTCTGGGGACTCACAGATCGAATGCCGACAGTTTTAGCACTAGCCTCCAGTTTCATCCTTTCTAGACGTTGTTTTTCTTCCAGTGTAAACTGTTTTATTCGCCTTTCAAGTAGTCCATCTAACTTTGATGATTTTACTTTCCTTTTGTAACAAGTCCTTAAATGAAATCCCTCGCTGACATTGATTATATCCAGCTTGCAATGACCATCCTCATCTTTTATGGGGGATTCAATTTTCACATCATCTACATCCATAGGCTCTTCCTTGATGACTTTATCGTTTTCACCATTGATTTCTTTTTCCACTGTGAAGAAGTAATAACTCTGAATCAGTAAGCTCTCCTAGCAATGAATGCCAAACCATGTTTTTACATTACTAGGAAATAAATGGGCCTTTTAGCATATTAATAGATTTCAAGACAAAGGGAACAAAAACTTCAGGCACTACTACAAGGGCTAATACGCAATCATTTAACTGAGACATTTAAGTCTTGACAAAATCTGTTAGCTTGTCAATAGTCATTCTGAGGTCCTACGCTTTTACAAATCAGTGCTGCAACTAGTTGTACAACAACTCAAGTACATCACCTTTGTCTTTTGCGTGATCTAAGTTGTCGGGAGTTGTATCAACTTCTTTTTCTTCACGTGACTTTTCTTCTTTCACTTGTACTTTCTCCAAGGTTTCTGAAACATCTGCTTTGTCTTTTGCGTGCAGATCATGAGAATCCTTTGTTCTATCTGGTTTTACCTTAGTAGGACCTTTTCGTTTATCCAGGTTGCATTTTTCGTCTTCACTCTTAGCTATTAACAAATTAATGAAATGGTTTCAATTATTCAGAATATTTTTATATTCTGCTACATTTTAATGTATGTTAGTTTACCTCTCAGATCGTTCACACAGCATTACTGAAATTCAGAAATACTATTAAGTACAGAATGGAAATATTACAGTTTAATCTTAGTGTGATTCTGAATTAATCAAAAAAAATAATCTAAAAGCCCAAAAGAGATAAAGTGCTTCATTTATATTAAGTTTCCAGGAGTCTATGTTCAGCTGTTCCTAAAAAAAAAAAGCAGCCACACCCCCAAACCGCTCAAATCAACACATTTTCCAGAAAATTAAATACCACTTTCTGAATGGACATTAATATTCAAATCACTTTCCGCTTAACACTGTAGTGGCTATTAGTCGCAAAATAGAAAGCAAAATAAAATTAATTTAACAATCCTATACACAATATTAAAAGCAGCAGCATCCATTTTGTGTCTGATCCAGTTAAAAGCAACACGAAAAATATTACATCAATATGTAAGAAAATAAGTAATTTTCATATGTAATACAGGGTGGGCCATAACTTTCTAATTTTTTAAAGGAAGCTCAAAATTATATTTAGTACAAACACGACTCATACAGTTCAGGATGCATTCTAAAAATCAAACTGTGCAAAATTTTTCTTTTTTTAATATAAATCCTTAGAACAAATAAGGGAGAAGGGGTGTTTTGAACTTTCTACAGAAATAAATTTGATTCCACTTACAGAACTATTGTTCTCAGATAAAACTGTTTAACAGTATTCCATCAGTGTGGGGGGAAAGGAAGAATAAGGGTATAGACATAACCCAGCATTTTAGATGTTACTTTTGGCTTTTGATTATCTACATAATTTTAATCTACCTTAAATTTACAGAAGGCTACACAAAACTGCAGAAATATTACACATCATTATAGAAACGATCTAATGTGCCTAAAAAATGTTCACTGGCAACTGAACTCATTTTATCAACAAAGATTAGCAGGTGTCTACAAAAGCTTCTCTGGAACACTGCATTTAATAAAGTCTGCATAAGAAATATCACATGCAAATGATTAACTGAATAAGCAGTAAAAAGCAGTACATTAGTAATCTTAAAAAAAAAGCAATGCAGACACTTACTTGGTAGCAACTTTCTGTAATTTGCGTTAGTATTTCCAGGTAGTTTGGGCATAAACCTGTGGACGTGTGTTTTACTAATCCAACTCCAGCCACCATATCCTGTTACTCTATATTCCTCTCCTTTTTGCTTCCAAACCTGTTAAATATTTTTAAAATGGTAGTTTTAATGGTGTAGTTTGCTGTATTAACACACATGCTTCATTAAAAACTAAAAAGTTGAATTTACAGACTTCTTCAAGCAAGCTGAAATTTATTTGTGAAAAAACATACTATCTAAAATTAAAGATATATCCACTGACAATTGAATTGATTCTAATAGTAACATCTAAAACCCATATTTATTTCATGGAACAGTGAGGATGTATCTACCTAAAATCTGCAAAACTATACAAAAGTTTTTGAACCAACCTGTATGTTTTTAACAATAAATAAATACAGAGCAAAGAATCACTCAAACAGAAGTATTTAGTATCCACTGTAGGAGAATATAAAGAGCTTTCTATAGTATTTCCCATCATATCATATAACCTTCCAAAGTAAAGGTAGTTAGACTGAATTTTTTTGCAGGGAGCATGAGAGGGGAGCACGGGACAGGGACAGACAGACAAGACTGCCATAACCATCCAGATCCCCCCTGTCAGGAAAGGCCACGGTCTGTGGCCAAACATCCGTCAGCTCCAGCAGGGTCGCTACAAGTATAACACACGTCGACTTCAGTTCACACCAGGATTATGTGCCTGAATCCCTGGGCACAGTTCCTACTCCAATGGCAGGGAGTAACACATTGCCATTAATATTTTAATTTTAAAATAAAAAAAGAACTAAATTGGCAGTTTCTGTATTTGGTTTGTTCTTCACACAAAAGAAAACCTTACCTGATGTTTGACAGGAAATGTGTATTTCACCCATGTAGCTTGCTGCATTGTTTCTTCTTCTTCTTGTTTCCTCTCCTTTTTTTTCACTTTCTCCTTCTCTTCTCTTTCTATTGCTGTCATTCTGCGTAATCTAATGCACATAGATTCAAGTGCATTTAAGTACAGGATCTTCTAAGTAAATTTAAGTCAAACAACAGCATATATGACCCATCTGAGCAATTTCAAAAAGCTGAAGTTAAGAGGAATGCCTGGTATCAAGTATATGTTTTAATTGCGACAGGAACACTATTTTTTGTGAACAGCCGAAAACGCTGCCTGCAACTAACATGAGACACATTTCTCCTTCTGAGACACAATAAGAGACAAAAGACTGACTCCACTGAATTGAGTGGTTGAAATTTGCTCTTCTAGTCTCCCAAATTTTTATCAGTTCGAGACTGTAGCTCAGATAAAGAAAGCAAGCCTGCAGGAGCAATGACACTAGGAAAATCTCATTACGTATTTTCAGTGTTTCTGGGTGAGAAGAAACACTTCCAAGTGTCGAATGACGGACTAAATTTAAGCATAATTCTTACAGGCTTAGAGAAACTAGTAATTGTAAACCAAAGTAAAAGGTGTCATATTCAAAAAGATATTTATTTATTTTACCTAGTGTGCCCCAATGATTCCCGCCAGATTGGCAGCATGACGACGGGTTTAATTGCACATTCCAATATAGCCAGCGCGAGTGCAAATTCTCTAGGTTTGCTGCACATCTGAACAGCCTTAATCCAGTTTGACCTAAATTGGAAAAAAGATAAAAAACCTGAAACATATATGTGCCCTAACGGAGTATGCTACGTTAATACGTTCAGTCTGGAAAAGAGAAGACTTCGGGGGGACCTAAGAGCTGCCTTCCAATACCTGAAGGGAACCTACAGGAAGGCTGGGGAGGGACTTTTTACAAGAGTGTCCACTGACAGGACAAGGGGAAATGGGGTTAAATTGAGGGAGAATAGATTCAGATTATATTTTAGGAAGAAATTCTTCAGTAGGAGGGTGGCAAGACTTTGGAATAAATTGCCCAGAGATGTTGTGGCTGCCCCCTCCCTGGAGGTGTCCAAGGCCAAATTGGACAGAGCTCTGAGTAGCCTGATCTAGCTGAGAGGGGTCCCTGCCCGTGACAGGGAGGTCGGACTAGATGATCTCTAAGGCCCCTTCCAGCCTAGGCCATTCTACGATTCTTTGAGTAAGATTTAACAATACAATAAAATCATCACAAATCACGCACACTTTATTTATATTTTAATATACTGGAGAATGGTGCTTGGAAATTGCTGATTTGAAAAAATAAAAAAAAGACCATTGCTTATTAACACTGTTAACAAAAATATAAACAAGAGAATATAAAATTTCATTTATTAATTTACCTGTGGGAAGCCCAGTTAGGGTGAAGGAATGATGCTGGAATATTGTTTTCTAGCTGAATAATAGTCAGCCTCAAAGTGGATATGGTGAGAACTTTGGACCCATGGACAGACCCATTCCATTTGAACTCTCCAGCAGGAGTCAGACAGAACTTATGTGAGAGATGTCGTCTCTTGTCATGGTCCTCCCTGTGCTGATGCTTGTTCAATGCGAATGAATTAGTGGCATACTGATTATGATAAACACGATACTTCCCCTCTTGCCCTAATTTGAAATAATTGTTGATATTTCCTTTCATTACAACTTCCTTCTTTGTGTTCATTCGGGAGACTTCGCCTTGAGAGTTGACCACCAGAACCTTGTGAAAGAAAGAATGATTTTAAAGATTCAAGTTTCAAATATTTCTATTTCCTTATTTAGGATTTAGGCTTCAACTGGCTATATAGAAAATAATTTTAAAACTCTGCATCAGTTTGTAGAAATAAATAACTCTTTATCTGATACACAACATATATCTACTTCATCACTGCTTGTACACAGAGTTAGGATGTTCCCAACTAAGAGAGCAAGGGCAAAGGAGCCACAGGGGAAAAAAAGCTTCCTGTGATATTACAGTTTCACCATTTGCTACTTTATTGTTACTACTTTTACTTTTAAGTACGTCTAAAGGATGCCAAAAACACTCGTTTATTTTTAAGAAGGTTATTAGTTTTCTAAAACAGTTTTCGTACTTCTTTGAGTTTTCCAAGATGTGCACAAACCTCTCTGCCTTCTTTATATAACTTATTTGCCTCATGTGCTGCAGCAGCAACCTGCTGGTTTTTCATCTGGCTCAACTTGCTATCTGGATTTCGCAATCTTGTGAGCATTCGCGTCGAACCTGGCGTGCCTTTTCCCGCGCCTGGAGAATCACTTCTTTCCCCGTTAGATTTCTCTCCTGCCCAGGAAAAAACAGCTTTTAAAACAAACTTAAAAATTGCAAGTTTCTATTGATGCATGGGAGTTACCAAGTAAAAAAGAAAGATGCACACAGAGAAAGTTAGAGATATTATTATTACTACTACTGCTACTATTTATATTACCTATGTCCTCGGAAGTCTGGGATCCCCTCTCTGCATTTTCAGCATCATCAGGCGTCTTAATGGAGTCGTTCTGCCCAGAGCCCAACTCGCTCCCGTTGCTGTTTTCAATATCTGACTGCAGAGGTGCAGCAGAGGCACTGCTGCTGTTGCTGGGGATCATCTGACCAGTTTCTTCTACAAAAGAACAACTTAATTTTTAGTTTTTATTTTAAATTGCATCAATGATTTTTTTTCCTAGTTTTAAATTTTTCATTAAAAAAAAAAAAAAAGCAGATGAACATCTTTTGCTGGACTGGAAAGAAATACCCATAAAATATTAATTCACTCCAGAGCACTGTATCCATGAAAGTATTCTTTGTTCTGCTTCAACAAGTTTCAACATTTACAGCTCTGAACTGAAATTCAGACTTGGATTAAAAAAAAAATATTTTAAATACGTGACAATTTTTTCCTATAGACACACACACAGAGAACCCTCTCCTAGGACTTTGTTTTGCCTCAGAATGCAAATTTCATCAAATTCGGTTTTCCTGGAGCTTCTATGATTTTCCCTCTTTTGATTTTTCTTGTGTTCTACCTGTTCCTCAAAGCATACACCTTTCAGTTCCCCTCTAGTTTTCTCCCAAGTCTTTGATTGTCTCTTCTTCAGCACATGAATTCTGAGGCAGTAATTCCCACAGACCTCAGTTCAACGGGCACCACTCTGCGTTCTCAACTCCACCACTGCAAACTTAAAATATCAGCCTCTGCCTCACATCTGATGGGTCCAGATGTTGCTTCAACCTCAGTGGGACAAACAGATTCTTGGTCCTCAGTTGTCCTTGTTACTGTCTGTCTAGACAGGTGGAGACATTACCGTCACCTCACCTGCTGCAGAGGTGCACGGCATGAGTACGACCTTTTCACCACAGCATCAGTGAACCGCAGCTACCTAGAAATAAACCAGTAGCTCCCCAGTAAGGACAAATCCCCATCTCTCAGAACAACATCTTGCTTTGTGCAAAAGAGGCACAGCTTAGCTGTTTGAAAAATACTTGTTATTTTTTCAATTTCCAGAATAATTCCAAAACATCGGGAATTCTGCTGTTAAGACAGGTGAAAGAACAAAAAAACCTTTATGTGAAATACTCACTCCTGGCAGAAAGATGATTAGGTAAATATTCTGAGATTCTTAGAAGATACCTAACCTGAACACATCTTCGACTCTGGCTTTGCCAATGGGTGAGTACCCCTGTCTGATCCACTGCCCTTTTTACCAAGAGGAAAAGTGGAACCACTTGCGGTGCCTGCTGTTTGGAGGAGCAGGCAGGAGCACCCAGACTAGGCTCTTAATACAGGACTGACACCCAAATTGCATTTAACAGTGCTGGTGACAGACCCGTTCTTGCCTAGCTTTGCATTTCACTCATTCTTCCTCTCTTTGGGGTAGCTGCCTCACTGGTTCGGTATCTCCCCCTCCCTCTGAAATGAGTGTCTCAAACTGAAATTTCGTAACAGCAGCACGAGTATTGCTACAAATACAGTAAATTAGACTTGAGGAAGAACCCTCTCCACATGCACACTTTCCTACCAAAAAAACCCCACTAATGTAGAAGTAAGCTAGAAGCTTTGGAAGGAGAAAAGAACCTGTGAAAATATAATAAAGAAATAAAGACAAATATTTAAGTGAATGTTTAAAATAAAATATCAACCCATAAATGTGTTTGGAACAAAGCTATAGGACAAGTGTCCTTCCCATTAAACCTCTATTTCAACTTTAAAAGTGAATTAAAAAAAATCCCAAGAACAGGCAAAATTATTTGGTCAAATATCTAAAATGTATGCTTTTTGTCCCATGCAGTCAGACAGTTTCTGTGCTAAAGAAGTGTATTATGAGGCTTCCTGATTACATATTAATCTTAACTTTCATTTTTTCCTATTAAGACTTATTACTAAGTTTGGATGCATTCACATTTCCAAGTTCAGGAACTGCGATCTGTACTAGAATGCAGAACTATTTCTGCAGGAGAGAAAAACATTTACTACCACTTTTTAAAACATAACACACTCAGTATCTCTATACCACAGATTATTTTTAGAATTTTTTAAGAACTGAAAATAAAATTCTGTGATCATTTTAACAAGAATCAGATGTTTAAAATAACATCTGGTTACACAGTAAAGCTTGTAATAGAAGATAATTCAAAATGAAATAGAGTATCATTCTGAAATAGTACACTGGTACATTTAGGTTACACCTAATCAAGTCCCATTTATTCCTAAATCTGAAGTTTGGGGTTTGGTTTTTTTTTGTAAATTAAATAGTGTATATTACTACTTCTGAATCACTGATATGACAGAACAAAACATGTTAAAATACAAGGAGAACCTCTGTGCTTTTAATTCTGAAATCTGTTTAAAATTCCTAGCATGACAATTTTAATCTTGACATTTCCAAGCAATGATTTACTTATAAGAAAGAAAATACTTTGTTAGTACTTTATACAGTAAACAAGAGGTTAAAATAATAAAAAAAGTCACCAGCAAATTAGGATTTGAAATGAACCTTGATAGGATGCTAATAACCGTTATGGATCACTATGAAAAAATAAAATATACAGAAAACAGAACATAAAAAGCTTAGCCATAGTCATTTTTGGAAGGCATGGAAACAAATGCTAATGGCACGAAGGGCCACAAATCTCAAGCACTAGTTGCAAGAAAATTAACTTTGAAATGTTAATGACAACGTAGCAGTAAAGGATGGCACTGCAAGCAAACAGCATGAGTGATATACACTGCGAACGGTTTTAGTGGACAAACCAGATAGAAAAAACAGATTCCCCAAATGACAGAGGCATCGGTAACAGTGCCTTCTGTACCTGAGAGTTCCTGAGGGAGCTCTGATGCCACCTTCTTCTCTGCCACGTTGTTGCTATCAAGGGTTTCTGACTGACACCCCACTGCGTTCTTCCCTTCAGAGCAACTAGTCTCTCCTGCAGAAGGATTTGTGTTGTTGTCATCAGTGCTTGGTGTCACAGAGTTACTTTTATCCCCAACGACTGTTGCCTCTATAGTAAAACGCACAACAAAACTTTAGGGATATTCTTTAGGATGTCATTTGGCATCGTCCATAGAAAGCAAGGTCAGCAGCTCTCTATTTGTCTGTTTGGCAACACTGAAAAATATTGAACTTTTTCCTTTCCTCTTTTATTTCCCCCCTAACGAGCCAGTATCGTCTCAGAGTCAGAGAAAAAAATATTAAATTCTGATGAGGAAAGCAAGAGTAAAAATCATGTAATAGTGCTTACTATAAACATGTTGATTCCAACCTACAAGTGCCACCTGTACCTCAAGCCAAGGTCTCTACAAGCTGGCTGTATTTAACTTGAAAAGTAGGAAAGTAAGTGAAATTACTTAGCAAGAAAAAATAATATACAACCCCAAAGGAACTGACAAATATCATCTATTACTTAAAAAATAACTTGGAGAATCACACACAATAAAAAGGTTAAAAAACCCATTAACACTTAAAGAAATGTGAGAATTTTAACTGAAGGTTCACTCAAAGGAAGTTGTAAAAGCACAGTCATAGTTTCTTTACCTTCTGTTTTCACTTTCTCTGCATCTTGCTCAGTGAATGTTTCCTCAGTTGTTTTATCTTGGTCTCCAGATTCTTCCTTGCCTCTCTCAGCATCTGTCTGGTCATTATCAACATCACTTTTGGCCTTTTCTGCTTCATCATCTGCTGTGTTTCTATCTTCCACTATTTCTCCTTTTCTTGCTCTGATAAGGTCCAAAATTTCATCTGCAATAGCAAGCATGTTGTCATCAATAAACAACAACACCATTTACAGCGTCTGTAAGAAACTGCAGAGGAGATACGCATTCTTCCACACCTTCCGTAACACTGGAGCAAGTATGGGAGCTGTAATATTTCTGCCGTTTCAATTCCCATTGGATTGTTAAACACTTATGAGAAGTTATATACATACACATACACATATAAAAAAATAAATGACAGCACATCACGAAACATTCGACAGATAACACTGATAACACTCCAACGGCTCGAATGATCACAGTCTGGCACACCCGTAGCACATCAAGAATGGGAATCACTCAGGACATCCTGGAACACACAACACACAGTCCTACAAGAGGCCAGCACTACAGAGCTGTGCTCGTGCCTGCATGATGTTTCTCCACCAACTTTTATGAAAATGAACTAGTATTTGATTCAAAGTGCAACATCTATTCCCATTAAACAACCTATTCTTACCATTTGCTGCAGAAAGGAAAGACTTGTTGTTGCCTCTTGCTTTATTAGTGAGGTCTTCTGTCACATCCATGTGCCGATGAATTTCTTCACGCATTTCTTCCAGAGTTTTGCATAGGTCAGCTTCCCAGTAATCTTTGTCTAGGCATTCAATTAACTCTGCCAGCTGTATCTTTGTGCTATAGTACCAGATTTTCTTATCTTTCTCACTTTCTGAATCCTCGTCTCTGTAGGAATATTAAAGAAATATTATAAATCCAAAATCCCTGGATAAATGACAAAAATAAGTATCAACCTACCTTTTGCACAGAACTATTAAATGCCAATATCTGAATGTGAATAAACAAATCACAGGAGGTCACTCAAACACACCCAGCCTAGTACCCACATACTCCTTTCTCACTTCTCTCCCCTTTTTCATCCCCTCAGAAGTTCTCAGGAAAGCTTCCTCAGAGTCTCCTTAAAACTGGTTTGACCAATCTAGCAACAAGGTCTATTCTCATTATAATTCCTACTGCTGTAACCAGTAATCTACTATGAAGTTTCAAACAATTTGCAATGAAAAAGGCTGTGGCTCCAGAATCCATCAAGCATAGTGGTTCTAACTGCATAGTCAAGAAACAAAATTAGGAAATTCCAGGTATAGAGCATCACATTCATAAAATGTTTTATATTATTACCATCTCTATGGCATTCACATGTGAGAGCACCAGTAAGGGACATAAGAATCCTTAGAATGATCCTCAGAAAATACCTGCACATCACCAGGAGCCTCGACAAAACTGCTGGAGGACCACAGTGTCAAAAGCACCTCAGCAGCCACCAGACGCAAGAGAGCTCCATAAACACCTCGGGTACCAGGCTCCCCCAGAGTGCCGAAGAGCGTAGGGAGGAGGCTCCACGCAGTTCTGCCGAAGGCTGCTTGATTTCAGCTTGGCTTGTTCTGTCCTGTTGAGCAGCAGCAGCCAGATCCAGGCTGGCTGGGGCCGTCTGCTCTCTTCCCTAAGACACCCCAGCACTCCCAACACCCATCGGGCTGACCCGATGACTTGTCAGGCTGACCTTCACGTGTGAGAGAGGAACTATCGATTGCTATGCTTGTACTACCTCTAAAAGCATTACAGACCTGCAGCTCCCTAGTAATCCTAAAAGAAACCATCAGGAGGAACAGAAAGCCGACTAGTTCTGTCTGGTTCCACAAGGCTTTTACATTAAAGATGGTAAAATCTGGCCTCAGCTATTCAGAAAGACAAATGACTGTAAGGCAACTTGATTATAATCTATCTACTACTTTCCACATTCTATTTATGAAGCAACCGTAACATCTGCAACTCCATCAGGATGCTACTAAAATAACATGGTTAAGAAGTTAATAATGGCAGCATTATCTAAATTCAGCTAATTTGTCACTAGTACCACAAAACAGACTTTTGGGTTTGATGATAAGATCTGGTGTATTGCAAAGAAATGCTAACATTTCTGTCATAGAGGCCTTTGCTCATGAAAAGCAGCTAATTCTATTTTACTCATTTACCCCTCTGGGCTATCAGTAACTTTCCATTAGTTTTAACAGTGTAGAATGGTGAAGTTTGACAAGTTTTCTCAGAAAGCAGTCCATTTAAGGAAGACTGCCCACACACTACACACGAAGAAGTAACAGCAGAACACTTACAACGGTTTGACTCTATGGAATAGTTCATGCCCACAGACTTCCATGTTAAAGAAGAATTATTATTTAAAGCACATTTCCTCTAAACCAAGAAAGTTATTTACAATAACAGGAAAGACAGCAGCTTTTATTATTGTTTGTGAGTAAAAGCCACAGAGAAGGAAAATAAAGCCAAACACCCAACAAACTATGATGGAAGAGCAGATGAAAATGCATGACTACCTCTTTATACAGAAAGCGGAAAGAATTAAACAAACCGCTTAACTAAAAAGACAGGATAAGAATGCCTTCTGAATTTTCCCTGGCAAATGCCCGATGGAAGCCGTGAGAGGAAGACATCGACAGAGCACTAATTGTGAATTGCTCTGCTCCTTGCAAAAACGACTGCAGAATATAACGCTGTTTCTAAGTTTATACTCTTAATTATTTCTTAGCTGCCCCACAAGTGAACTTGAACCATGCATTCTGAACCCCCAGCTCATTATGCAATTATTTGCTAGATAGATAAGCTGTTTATACACCTTCTTCTAAGACCTAGGTATGCAACAATATGAAGTCTTCACACACTCGCCTCATTCCATGAAGCAAGGCTCTGCTAGTACCCCTCTGCCAGACAAGCAGCTCTGGCACAGAGGCTTGTACACCTCGCTCAAATTCCGATGGTGATCATCCAAGTGTTTTCCTCTTTTTCCACTTCCCCTATGTAGCAAATCTGAAGCTGCTATAGCTATGCTAACACATCCAACCCCAAGAAGGATGTGTCTTTTCCTTTCCCATCAGTTATACCTACTCTAGCATTACAAGGTTCCACTGGACTGAAAAGCAATTAATCTGTTGTCTTCAATTTCCCTGTATAACTCAAGAGAAAGCCTTCAGTACCAGGAAAGGTCTGCTGTGCTACAGGCCAATAAAACCCAGAGGCTCACTGTGAATAATCAAGATGCTAGATCACAAACAAAGAGCATTCTGCACAAGGCACCTAGAGTTAATTAACCTTTCCATGTGTGATTCAAGTCCTACCCACTAAAGAACAGCTCAGATAATATTCTAGAATTCGCAATGAGGTTATCTAAGAGTATTTCATTTCCCTTCTACTTCATTGACACAGGATGTTGAACACAGAATTTCTCTTGGATAGAAGGCTATCACAACCTTAGCACCAGCAGTTTAGGAACTGGCGTTTTCTCTTGACAGAAGCACAGACAGAAAATGAAATGGCACAAGCTTGATGTGATACATGCTTACACAAAACTCATTTTTGGTCAGATTTCTTTTCAAGATTCAGATGCATGCCAGTGGAAGCCTTGGAGTGCTCATTATCAACTCACTAACAATCAAAGAACTACCACAGAAAGCATTCTACGTGATCCACTTTGGCAAAGTTAGCAAAGATTTAAACTAACAATTAAAAGGTTTGAGCTAACTCCCCCTGAATGCCTCGTTGCATTGGTTAAAGGGACACTACTTTTACCCTTTCAAGCAAGTGGCTATCACAAAAAAAAAGATGGAAAGATGCAGGCCCTCACAAGGACCAGTTCCCAGCATTTTTCTCGGAAAAGTCACGCGGATTTGCCAGCTCGGTGCTGGACAGGTCTGCTTAGTCTCCAGGGGACTCGGCTGAGTCACATACATTAAGTGAGGCCAAGCAAGGGAGAAAAGAATCACATGAATATTTCCTACCTCTTTCAGCCTCATTTGCTGCCAGGAACTGTTCACTGGCAGGCTTTAGAGGCAAGTTTTAAGACTAAAAAATGACAATACAGAAGACACTAGAAATTTTCAGTAACGAAGTAGATATATCCCTTCCTGAATTGCACACTGATAACAATCAGAAACTGAAGAATTCAGTACATTGATTCAAGTGATCTATTCAAATGAAGATGCAAATATTTTGAATTGGAAAAAATAGAGGAGGAGCTACTAAGAATATAAACAGCACGACACATCTTGCAGAAAGAAAGCTAAAACTGTTTTTGACCATTGAGGAAGATACATACAACTCAGGAATAAGGATTTGTGTCTTATTTCTGCTATCAAAATGGAATTCAAAGGCAGTGTTACATGATTTTCTTTTGCAGACATTTGACAAATCCAAAGCATGTCAATATTTCTAGAAAGGTAACTTGTTATAACACTGCAGAAATTCACGAGGAGAACGCAAGTCAAGTCCTAAGTTTCCGGATTTGTTAACTTGCAGAAATAACCTTCACAAGCAAAACAAATGGAACTGACCCAGGGACATCATCCTAAATCTGTTAGCAACTTGAAACGAAACCTCAGGAATTAATTTTCTCTTACCTTTTTTTTCTTAAAAAAAATAATTAAATACCTTGTTTGCATTTGCTCATGGGGACGTAGGAGGGAAGACGCCCTCTGTGTCCAAAGAGGTGGAAAAGAAAAAAACAACCACAACGATGGGCTTGAAACAAGGCTACTCCCAGTGAGCAATGACAGTGGAAATAAAATTAACAGTGAAAAAAAAGTCTACAAAGATGGGGAGAACAGTGGTATGATGAAATTATAAAATTTGCAAGAGGAGAAGCAGCAGAAAACCCTAAAAATCCCTTGGAAAAACCAACAGAAAACGCACAAGAATTTAGTATTTCAGTTCTCTAATCCCCCTGGACAAGATTTCAAATCGGTGTTTGTGCAGACTATTTTTAGATCTATTAGTTTCCTCTGATATATTTGATCACACAGCACTGGTGAATACACTCTGTTCATTTTAATAAAGTTGATCTGATCATATCATTTAACAACTCTTAGGTTTTAGCATTTGGCAGTTATCCTTTAAGTTGTCCAAGGTATCAGGTGTGCTTTGATCTTGTTCAGTATCTACAGGCAAAATGGACGGTTTTGCAATAGGGCATGCGTACCAAACCCAAAGGACATCAAAAAATGAAAACACAGTTTAATACCCATGTGAATTAGTCAAGTTCTGTTTCCCTGGAATTTAGTTATGTGGTAAATACATCCCTTATATGAAATGGCTTTCGCGTGAAGTTTTAAGACACTTTATGCACAAATTGAATTATGTCAAAGTTCTAGGAAAAGTTGAGTGGAATTAGTTGATTCTGTACATCCCACACGATACTGTTAAAGAGCACTGCTGCTGCAGATCTACCAGAACTGTCTGTTTTTTCCTTTTATTCCACCAGAAGGATTTGAAGAATTTTTTAATTCAAACCACAAACTTCAGAAAGAATTTGTTTTGAGTTTGCACGGGTACATCTACACTAGCAGAAGACGCAATATCTAATGGAAACAGGAAAGATAGTTGTGTTACACAAAGCAGATCACTTGAAGATAGGTATTTCATGACATTTTCACTTTGTTTACACAACACCTTCTGCATTTCTAAGTTAATATATGGGGCAAATATCTTTCAGGGCCTCTGAAAGTCTCAGGTTCAAAGGCAGACCATCAAACCAGTACCAGCATCTACCAGCCAAGTACTCCGTAAGAAGGCGATAGAAGACCAAAACTACTGTCCTATATACCACATTATCACAACAAGTTAAACTATTTTTCAATAGCTTTTACAAGAAACTGAAGAGTTCTCATTGAAATTCTCTTTCTTTTCCTCACATTCATGTGTTGCAGGCACAGTGATAATAAAGGCAGAGGCCCTGTTCCCCCCCCTCCCCCCTTACACATGGATTATGAGAATATTTCTTTTGGAGAAAACTCGATTAATTACATCAACTTTAGAAACTACTTACAAAACAGTAAGCAATAGTCTTACCTAAAGAAAGAAGAATTTTAAGATGGCAACAGCAACTTACAGGATATACTAAAAACACATTTAACACAGTATTATTGTTCAGAAAATCCTAAATGATGCAGTTACTTACATAATGATTCTTCTGTTCAGGAACCAATATTTTCGCCTATGCCTGTCGTATCCTATAGGTTCATGTCGAATGTATGGTTTATTTTTTTGGATTTCAGCAACACAGTCAGTCACTCCAGGCACCTTATGTGCTACGCAGACCTCGCACTGCCATTCGTCTTCCGGGACCTCTTCGAGAGGTGGTTTCACGCACTCCAAATGGTACACGGCTGAACAAGTCTCACAGCAAAGCAAATCCCCAAGTTTGTGACAAACCCTACAATGATCATCATACTGAATAACACCTTCTGACATTAACTCTTCACGTGCAATGTTTGTTGTAAGAAACTGATCCACTAAGAACTGCAGAACTTTGATTTTATTCTCTACTGGTCCATAAGGATAGTCCTCTGTCTCTTGGTAAGGAAGAACATGATGGTATTCCTTGTCACTCTCACAATATACCCGCAGAACCTCTGGCCACGTCATTCCATCTATGAAATACAAAGTGGAATTAACGCTATCTTTGAGGTCAGCAGGTCCAAAGGTAGTATTTGAAGTGTCTTCTTCACGTAAAACTGCTTTTAAAAGCACTATATGCATCTCTGCCATAAGTGTGCACTGCTCTTGACTTACCAGAGCAGCACAGAAGTCCTCAAAACGAAAAGGAGAGAGGCGTAAAACAGTGCCAAAGTTCCTTAGTACCTCATAGATGGCAATAACATTCATTATATGCTCACTAGGCACCATTAAGTCCTCTGAGGATTTAGGAAACTCCAAGGGTGGGATATCTTTTTCTTCCAATATTGGAGAACGAGGACGATGCACTCTTTGTCTTCTCCTACCTGGAATAAAAAAGAACAGTAAGAATTGTGCCATCCACAGGTCAACATGTTTAAATGTCTATCATCAATGACTGTGTAAAACTTTCTCATCTACTGCAAATTAAGGATTCACACCTTCACAGTTGAATAAGCATGTTCATTCAGCTAATAATCTTGTACTTTAATTAACAGTACGAAGACAATACACAAGATATCCCAATTTTGCTTTAGACGTTTAGAGCAGTTGCATTTCCCATAATACACATCTACCAAACCTTCTAATTATGTTTAGAATTTTAATTGTTTTAATTAATTTAAAAAGACAGACATTTCCCTCAGTCAAAATACTAATAGAGAAGTTATTTGCATTTTCATTCAGCATGACTAGTTTTATCATTCCTTCTTGGAATTTCAACTTCAAACTTGAAGCATCAAGCTTCAAAAAACAGATATTTTGTACTACAGTACTGCTATTCTCTTATCCAGCAGCAGTGTATGCAAAAGATCATTTCAAGTAGATGTCTTAAGAGTGTTCAACGAAATTAAAATACAAAACAGAACCTGAACCCCTTGGCCCACTGATTTCTAACTAGAATTTCTCCTGGATGCCTACAAGCCAGAACCAAAAGTTAAATGTGGTATTTTATGAAAACATCTCAGGAACTCCCAATTTTTCAAAGCAAAGCAACCCCCTCCCCTCCCCACCTTGCTTCAATAAAACAGCAGAGAGATCCACAGGATGAGGAGGTAGAATCAGGGAAGGACAAAACTGAACACAAAAAATTAATCTAAAGCACTGTTTCACTACCTAAAAGAAAAGACACTGATCATAATCAATTCAGTCTCAGATGCTAATTCAGATGAGATGCGACACCTTCCTCCCTTTAATTCCACTATCCCTGACGCCGAGCAGAAGGAAAAGCGAGGGCTCAGTTTCTGTACGTGGCACTACTAGCCAGGTGAAGTATTTCTATCTTCTACTGAAATAATGAAGTATCCAGCTACACGCAACTATTTTGCAGCTGTCAGTGAAAGTATCGGGATGCACTTATTAAACCTCCTTCCTTTTTAAAAAATAAAAATCAGGTTTAGACAATCTCATAAACTAATCATAAAACCATCATCTTGTTTTAAAAAAAAAGAACTGGGATGAAATCTGGTTTTAGGTCCTCTGGTAAGCAGACTAAGATTCTGGTCAACAGCTACATTTCATAATTGTCAGTGCAATTCACAGATGGATCCTGCTCAGCAGGATGCATTTTATTCACAGAGAGGATCCAAAAGAAAAATGAAGCTGTCTATAATGGCAATTTAACGCGTGTACTTCAATAAAAAGTGACATATATTACACGCCGTGTGATCTGAGACTGAAGAGTGACACAACCAGTGCTCTGGAATTTCAAACTTTACGTCAAGTATTTTTTGTGCGTAGCAGACCCCACTAAAACTGGCTGAATAAAATTAAGACATAAAGTAAATTCGTGTCATCTTTGATGTTACCATTAAGAAATGGTTCTCTGCAGCATTTGTTCAACCTATCCTACTCCCTCCAATACTCCCATAAGTACAGGAAATAAGTCTACTAAAGGATGGGCAGGGGGAAGATCTGCTGAATCTGGAAACATCATCTTTAAAACTTTAATGCACGGAAAAGGGGAAAAGAAAAAGTTACCAAAAAGTAAAGCCGCCTTTAAGAAACACCTTAATGCATAACAGACAGTTTGCCAAACGATTCCCGAAGAAAATAAACCAAAAATTCAGCTAAGATGGCAAGATGGTACCAGCTACATCTCTCCCTCTCAAACTTTGCTGAATCTGGAAACATCATCTTTAAAACTTTAATGCACGGAAAAGGGGAAAAGAAAAAGTTACCAAAAAGTAAAGCCGCCTTTAAGAAACACCTTAATGCATAACAGACAGTTTGCCAAACGATTCCCGAAGAAAATAAACCAAAAATTCAGCTAAGATGGCAAGATGGTACCAGCTACATCTCTCCCTCTCAAACTTGAAAGAATGAAATCTTACGCAACAAGTTAGACACTCTGAAACAATACAGGAGATGAATTGTCAGATGTTTCCATTACAGAAGTAATGGGTCAACATCATCTATGTACAAAAATAAACTTAACTTAACCTGGAAATTTGAGTTCTGACTGTGGAAAATGAAAGAATGCTTGTAGGAATGCCTTCCAATACGCTTCTGCATAAATCAGTGGAAAACGTTTAATCACGGCAAACACATAAAAAACATGGGAGTTTCAGAGTCAGGCACAAAGCAAGTGCTCTTACAGCAACGAACACCTAGACTAAACCCAACTTTTCTATCATCATGATCCAAAATCATATATGCATAGAGTTGTTTTCTAATTAAAACACCTCAAAGCAAAAAGCGCAGACATGCGCACACCCGCAGATTAAATTATTTGAGGGTCCTGAAGCTTCCTTCGATATTGCAGGACAGTCTAGGACCCGTTCTGGCAGGTGTTCACGTGAGGCAAGAGCAACGCACAACAGATACTCTGAAATCACTAACGCTCTTCACAGAGTCCAAACATCACAAAAAGCTGGCAGAGCTATAAACTAGGAATCTTTTCAGTGTTTGCAACTGGAGCAGAAAAATGACTGTCTCACAGTAAAGCCATAAAAGAAACAGTCCTTCAAGAAAGAAAGCAGCAAGAATAACCCTGGTTTACCTAAATTACTCAGAAGTGACCAATCCCCCTAATTTCAGGCAAAGATAATCTAGAATGAAGGAACATTGCTGAAAGAAGGGAAGGGTCCTTATTTCCTCTCATTTGTTGAGATCCTCTACCCGAAAATCAAAATTATAATTTTCCTGTGCTTGAATTTGACATTCACTGGCAGAAAAACAATAAATAACACAACAACCAAACAACTTTGGTGTCTTCGAACATTTGTATCTTCAAATATCTTCAAATTATTTTTGCTTTTAATTATTTTAGAGATTTGGGGATTTGAGAACAATATTTTTTTAAATTTAATGTCATTTGTCACAGATTTTGCCTTCTACACGGAATTTTGAGTACTATCAGTGACAAAAAGTGTTAACTGAAATTAAATTGATTAAAAAATAATCAGCTTAGATACTTCATTTTAACTATTTTAGAAGTGCAAGCTTGTGTATACTATACAATTGATGATTACACAGTGAGTTGTTTTGAGACACTATATAAATGCATTACATGAATATGTTTTGAGACACTATATATACGCATTACACGAATGTTTTAAAGTAATATACAGAAGTCAGTGTAACAAATTCAGTGCAATGACCACATTGAGCAGTCAACAGAATTATGCTGTTGCTCTCTTCTCCTCACTTCGTATTCCTGTATCACCTACTGCCATTAATATTTTTTCGTTTACCTTAGTACAGTTCAAATAACATTGGATATAACATTTTTATGATTTGCCCCGAATAATCTCCCATTTGCGGAAATCTCGTGGCAGCACATTTTTTTGTTTTAAGTAGAAAATGCAGTATGTACTATTTTGTCTAAGACAAAAACCATTAAGAGGATTCCAGAGCAGGTGTATATGCAGAAGTTACTTCTCCTTCAAGCAACACCACCTCACCATTTGGACTTTTAACTGAATCAAGATGTATCTACTCTCAATTAAATAAAGTTAAATTACTCACAATGAAGTTTCCCAAAATGGACTCAAGTTTTATTACACGTAAACCGCACACTTCTAAGATTGCTTCTGCGTATTAACCAAATCCCTCAATCAAATTCCGACTTCAAGTTTGAGCCAATACCCAGAGAGGAAATGTCCACTTCTACGCCATTCAAATTCCACAGCTTTATTTAGAAGAATAAATTGATCTGTCAATAGCCTTCTGCTGCCATGATTGGACTATTTACAGGATCCAGATCATCTTGAGTGTCTCAGCATTATACTTTTATCTATCATAAACTTCTTTTAAATCACATTCCTTGTCTAGTTGTCTTCAAAAGTGATGAAGTAGTCTGCAATGGTTGCCTCTCCCTATTCTGAATTCTCTAGTTGAAGAGCTGCCTGTAATTAAGATTAAAGAGTAAACAATTTATTCATATGGCACATTTAATTATAGATATTGATAATTACAGTCTACACTTACCATAATCCATTAAAATGATTTATATTATAAATATTTAAGCAAACATACTAATGGTATTTGAAATAAAATGAAGTTACTAAACTGAAGTAACAGGCTGAACATCCAAAACCAGAATTTACTGAAACACTTAAATGAAGTAAACCCTTGCCTGCTATTTTTTTGGTGACATTTCCATCTACTCAACCTATTTGGTTCAAATGCTGGTCATTTCAAAATTTAGAAAATGGAGTTGAAAAGGGCCAGAAAGCTTGTCTCCATTTTCATTCATAGACTGGAAGAAGAAAAGGGGAAATCACATCTGTTCTTTAACTCCTTACCACAGGAGGACATAGAACTTAAAAATACTGTAACCACCTTTTACCATATCTTCTGGTTTATGTAGACAGTTTTAAAATGAAGTATCTGAATGAACTATTTACATCTGTGTCCAGGATACAGAAAAGTTATACCACGACTAAAGACGACTTCCACGCTATTCGTGCTTTAATTGTATTCCGGTTGCCATACACGTGTAGCCTGTCAAAAATCACACAAATCCTTGTCTTGTGTTACACGTGCCTTTGCTCCAGATGGACAGTAGTAGTAAACACAGCCTTTCGGGACAGCATATTTCAAGTAACAGACTGGGAGGTGAAGGTCCTACATAACAAATACTCTGCCAGAACCACTGTCTTGTTTTGACAGTGAGAGATTGGTAGCTGCACTGGTACGACCTAAAAAATAAACACTAGTTCCAGCATTTCTTCATTAGAAGGCTCACAACTGCTCTCACTTCTCTTCTCTAAAAACTTTCCCTTCCTCATAATTTCTCAGCATTGCAGCACTAAGACTCCAGCTTAAGAATTCCTGTTCACAGTTGCAGTGGAGAAGATAAACTTGATAGAGCACAGGGGAGAGAAAGGACAGACTGAGGAGTTTCAAATACTTCTGGAGGGAAAAAAATCAACATAGAACAACACCCTCCATAGGTATACTCCACAAAATTGACCCCAGCGAGTGAAAAGACTTAGAATTTGCCTCCAATAAGAGATAAATTTTTGGCTTCAAATTCCACAAGTCAAACTACTCTTACATAAAAGTCCATCCTGAGCAAAACAGAACTGGGTTGGTTCTGTTTTCCAGACCAACTCGCAGTTATATGATGTCCTGGAAGCACGAGTACTCCTTAGAGAAGATGCCTCTCCTATCTCTTCCTTCCTCCTGGAAATTGGGGCTTTTGATTACCGTTCTGTATTCACTAAGACAGTCCTCTTGTTTGTTTTGTTGTGTTTTTTAAAAGATAGAAGAAACAAGACATTTGTTCTCTCATATTACTACTTTGCACCAGGCAAGTTTCAAATGAGGATGTGCAGCAACACACAAGTCTTTGTTAGATATCACTGAGAAAACTGAAGCAGTTTATGAAAATGAATACAAAAGTGGCTTTTAAGTTTGTTTTTTTTCTTTTCTTTTATTTTTTTTTCACAGCAGAATGCATAAACTGAATATAGCCACATGCTTGTCACAGCAATATCCAAACTGGTTCCTTAATTAAAAGTCAACCTCGTGGGAGAGCACTTGCTCATCTTACACCAGAGAAGAAAAATAGAATATATTATGAAAACCAAAATAGAATCTTTTTCTCAGGATGGGCAAAAATTAATTGCTTTGACTTATACGAAACGCTTTTTTCCCTTTTAAAAATGCCAACATGACAATCAATATGTTTCTAATATCCACAAATTAAATAAATTCTTCCAGAAAACAATTCTGAAAGAATAAGATACATTTGTAACTACTTCTAAGTGCAGCTCCAATCTGCATATTGGTCTGCAACAACTGTACCTAACCCAAATTTATTTATTTTGCCTGGAAAAACAAAATAAACAAAAATCCCACAAACCAGATTAAACTTAAAATCTAAACCGTTAAAAATGAGACATTCAAAGCATAATAAAAGCTTTGCAAGTTGAAGCACAAATGAAAAAACAACCGGTTACTAGACTAGATCATGAGAGCACCTTCCTGAGAACGCTCATATTGCAGAAATTCTCAACATGTGCTCCTAAGTTAAATTTGACTACTGCCTTGTGTTGTACAAAACTAGGTCTTTATGTTCTCTAAAACCTGTTTTAAAACTTTTTGCTGCTTATTTTGTTCAGTTTGTACAGCTGTCAGCAGGACACTTCTAAATCAAACTAGGGTTCTCTAGTGATTTTACATTAAGAATTTAATTTCTCAACATTATGGCCATTAGTACGTGTCAGGAATATCAGCACCCCACAGCCTAAGGCATTATTTTAACATTTGGGTAACTTATGCAAGACAAGTAGCAGATGAGATCCCACACTGTCATTCTGAGAAGTACTCAGAGGCACAACTCTTTTGTGCCTTGAATCCAGGAGAAAAAAAAAATAAGAAAAAAGAAAAGGAACACTAACATAATGATTTTCAGAGTCATTCTGACAATTTCTCAGTTGGGACACACTAATTTCAGAAGTTAGTGAGCCCTAAAAGCTGGCCTCAATCTAGTAAAACCCATATTTATCCACCTTATACCCATTCCATGTAATACGATGGTCAGCTACCGAATTTTACTGCAGACCTACAAAAAGCTTGCACAATAAACTCACTTGCAGTACATGAAATTGTGGCACCTTTTACCACATACTTTGATAATAGGTGTGGTGTTTGCTGCACAGAGCTTCTTAAAACAGATGACCGAAGTGACAAATACTCTCTTCAGATAAACTGCAAATTTGCATGTCAATACAAGAGATCAGCCACAGATTTACTTGTTTAGCCTTCTACATCATTTCCTTGCTAAGACCGTCTTGTACAGTTTTTATGGCTGGCATGATGAACTAGTGATAGTTCCTCTAGAGTACAAATCAAAGTTCAGATTACTAACTGGCAAAATGAGAGCATGCCAGATTTCATTTAGAGAACGGGTACCGAAGGTAAGCTGGCTTGGAGGCTGGTAAATCTTCCCACATGACAGACAAAAGAGGCTGCATATCTTACTGGTGTATCTCAATGTCTCCACTTAAACAATTCTTCAGGAGCATGAAAACGTGTTAAGATATAAAATCACTACAGACACAAAATGCAGCACCTCGTTTCCAATTAAATTCTCCTACTCTGAAGACAAAAGCACACTGGGGAAGTAACTGGTTAACAGAAGCAATGGTCAGTCACTGTTAATGCCCACAGACTAGGATAATCCATCTAAATTTTTAATGTATTTTAAGACAAATCTTTCGATTTACAACTCCACTGTTGTGCATTTCCTTGTTAGATAGACTGATGATTATCGTAGCCAAAATCTAGCTGTACAGCTCTTCCTAAAGCTAGTTTTTGAAGTTTTTGACAAACAAGAAATAGAAAAAAATTAAGGACTTCTAGGCATCTTGATTAAATCCTTCTTTTCAAATTCTGCAGCATATGGAAAATATTTGATGCCCACAATGCAACCGTGACAAGCCTAAAGTAGAACTTACAGTGGACAGGTAATGACAAAAATGTTTAGTGACAGGAGGTATATGGGATACTGATCCTAAAAGTACATCTCCCTTCTGGGGCTACAAAGCGATAAGAGAGAAGGGACATTACTCACGCAAACACAAAATTCCTCTACCGAAACCTCCTCCAACAGCAGAAAAAGCAATGATAAACATCTATGTGTTTACAGGATAAGCTTTCACTATATCACTTACAAGCATTGTATCAAAGGCATTTTACCATTCCTAAGATTTTGTGTCTTTAAGTACTTCAGTAACAATATAGTAAAAAACCACTCCTACATCCAAGTTCAAGATACATCACAAACTCCCCAGCAGAGCACAAAATCTGAGATTTTCTTGGCTACAGACATGGCACTGTCATCTTTTAATTCATTGTTCAACGTAAGTTTAAAAAAAATGGAAGAAGTCTCTCACCCATTTTAGCGGGATGTGATTTATGTGTAAAATCTTGTTATGAGACTTTGATTGGGACTGCAATTTTTCAATATCCTGTCTAAAAAAATAAACTCTTCAACCCCCAAGACTACATTCTGAAAGTGGCTGTAATTCAGGCTGCATGCGACTGAGGGAAGATAAGTGAAGGATGACAGTTCATCATCTCTTCTAGTAAAAAAAAAACCAGTGGGCACCACAGGATTCTGTCAGAGGTCAGTTCAAAACAACAGAGGAGACACTCCTTCGAGTCCTCCAGTGAACCACAGGAACTTTGTCACTTATTACAATTTGTCTGGTTTGAAGACAAATAACGTGAAAGAAAAAGACCTGTATCCAAACATCTCTGAAGATCGATTCTGGCTCAGCAGGCACCCAAGTCCAAGAGCACTGGAGCCCATGAAGACCTCTCACTGTACGCTTGCCCTGTTCTTAACACTCCTCTCTGCACTGGCCACCGTCACATACCGAGATGCTGTTCTAATGTCAAGTATCTCTTCCTGGATTATGATAAGACTAAGATTTCAATTAGCGCCACCCCTGCGCAGCGATGCTCCCAACACAGGTATTTGCTCAGCAGAAACCAGACCCAGACTGAGCTGACTGACTGCAAAGTTTGCGCTTTCTCTGCAGAAGGGCAGCAGCACGTCTGGGAGAGAGGGAAGGAGACCTTTAGGCAGATCCTGAGCCAGGGAGAGGTGCCAGTAACTGCCAAACCAACAACCATAGGTGTTTGAACTATCAGACACTTAGTATAAAATAAAAAGCACGCAAGATGAAAATGCTTACGCTTAGACTTATCTTAAAGTTAACTGCAGTTATCGTGACCAAGTCAGAAATAAACATAAATTATCAAAATGGTTTCTGATACACCTCAACACCACATAAAACCTGTCTACGCTTGCACAACAATGCACAGAGAACTATGTTATTATTTGCCAAAATACTTAAGTACATTTCAAAAACTGAATACACCCATACTCTGTAGCACTCATTTTAAACTTGGATGCTCATGTAAAAAATCTTTTTCTAGCCAATTAATAGCCCCGACAAAAGCACCCTCCCAAAAGGTAATAAATAAGTCACCAGAACTAAGCAGAAAATGAAGAGTTAAGTCAAGAGGGTACTTAGGAGTTCTTTCTTCTGTTAAGCCAGACCTCAATCTTTAAAGTGATAAATATTCCAGAATTTCAATCTGAGTGCAGGACAAGGCTGCAACAGGTAAACTAACATCTTAAAAAAAAATCTAAATTAAATTAATTTAGTAATATATGTACTTTTCTGATTAATCTAGGTTCCTGAGCATATGCATATAGATTAAAATATATATATATATAGGCAAGAGCTTTTTAAAGGACTATTACAAATGCACATAATGAGCTGATACCATTAACATACCAAAATAAAAACAAACGACACATTCAGTAGCCAGCACTTCCCCCACTTAAAAAGTTATCAGCTAAGTACTCAAAACTAGACTCCTTTTTTCAATTAAGATGCGTTTACACCAACAACCTGTTCCTCCCCCTCTCCAAATTGGCCAAACTCGTACAACAGCAGCCTGCCACCCTGTAGCCCCACTGAGAAACACTCTTAGGTTATCCCTAAGTTTAACTCCTTTCCTGGTTCAGAAACCTAAAAAAAAAAAATAAAGAAAAACACCCTAAGCTTGAACTCCATTCTGGAATCAATGGAAATAAAATCGAAGTGCTTAAGTTTAGATAAAAGAATTTTTGAAGCTTGAAACCCACATGGTTAATGAACTAATTAAGGGCAAACAGAAGCACAGGCCTTAAAAATTTGAGCCCAAATGTGCCACTAGAGGTTAAAAAAATAATCACAATGATGTTTAATGAGTTTTAACCCCAACACAAGTTTTAAAGGTTGACACATCTTAAGATAAATGCCGTATTTAAAACCAAGATTTTTGACTCAACCTCCACCTTTTAATCTTTGTGTTTAACTAAAACTAGGTTTACATCCGTGCAATGAGGCCCTGTGCACTTTTCCCCAAACTATAACAATGCAATCTCCATTTTGAACAATGCACCTCATTTCCCTCCTTGGAAAGCTAGTTTTATCTTAAAGCCAGTAAATACTGCATCCACTTACACCTCTGACTTCAAGAGCCTGAAAATTTTCAGTGTTTATGGTTTTGAGGTTTTTTTTAGTTTTTTTTAAGGCCACTTCAAGTTGCAGGAAGGTGCTTCCTTTCCTTTCAACATCAAGTTAGATTTGCAAGCACAAGCAATCCTTTCCTGTATGTATTTGAAAGGACCTCTTTGCAAGGCATGCATCTCGTTTCCCTTGTTTTTATATATTAAGTGAGCGTTCCACACACTTTTGACATTGTTTGCCACATGTTCTGGTGTATCATGCATTTCTGCAGTCACCAGAACCTCCAGGCATATCTGCAAAGCATCCCCTCGTTACAGCATGTACTGCCCTCCCTCCCTCCCTCCTCTCAGTGTATGTGTTTGTAAGCACCTTCTAATGTTCCCCGCATCCGTGGGGTTGCCAGTCGTTAATTTGCACACCCCTCTCTGCCTGGGAGTGCTTGCAGGCATCCCTCACACACACGCACGGGTGGAAGAATGCGTGCCGACCGTATTTGCAAACCTAGAGGGAGCATGTGGGGTGCCCTCGACTTGTTTTAGTTCATCCCCCTGACTCTCTACCTGGGGTGCTGCTGTAGGTGCTGTGGCTCCTGAAGCTGCTCTCAGTGCAATAACTGGCATCGTCTTCATCCTCCATCTCTTCAGGGTAGTCCGAGTCGTCGTCGTCCTCCTCCTCCATTATCTCCTCCTCCTCTTCCTCCTCGGAGTCCTGGTTATCCTCGGGGTCTCCCTCCTCTTCCTCCTCGGACACCATGCTCTCCTCCTCCTCTTCGCTCTCATGATCATCGTACACCACTTTGCTGATGCTCCTCCTGGACGAGGCAGCCCTGCCTTGGCTGTTGCAGCTGCCTCC